>NC_061115.1:48089850-48161584 GCF_002878395.1 Capsicum annuum
TTCCAATATGGATTCACGACCCAAATATCAAAATCATGATAAATATCATTCAAGATTCATGCTTTCTATCACCACACATGTAAATTCATCTTTCAAAATCATAAACATCAAGATTTCATAATAATCATCATAAGATATGGGGTTCATGCTTCAAATTCATAAAAATCAAATAAAAATCATGCCTTTGTAAAGAAAATTACTTTTGGGCACAAGAACAAAAGAGAGTTCTTGTTGAAAAACTCACATACCTTGAATGATGAACTTTAGATCGATACTCATTTTTGAGATGTTAATCGTGCCTCTGAATGATGGTTCTTGGAGTTCTTGAACTAGGAACTTGGAATCTTGAATAAATTTGCAGAATTAATGGTGAACTTTGGAGGTTCTTGAAGTTGGATGTAGGAGTTTGGGGTTTTCTTTTTGAGGGAGTTTGATGAAATATAACATATAATGCTTCCAATAGGCTTTAATATAGGGTTTGGACGGATTTTGGGCGAGGGGGAATGACCAAAACGCCTCTAAAAATCAAAAAAATTCTCGAATCTGTCCTTTGGTGGACTGTTTTGATAGTCTGAAGTAGATCAACCATAACGTTTTACTTTGATTTTTAAATTTGATGAAACCGATTTCATTAGAAAGAGGATTCTCATATATTTCCGTTGATATATAGTATCTTACCCAAGTCATTGTGTACGAGGATTTATGATCATTTGAAGTTGACCAAAAAATTCACTTTTGATAGGCTGAAGTCGATCGACCATAACTTTTTGCTCCAATAGACAAATTGGATGAATCCAATTTCATTCGAAAGAGGACTCGTAGAGCTTTCTGTTGATATATAGTAGATCACCCATATCATTATGTACAAGGAGTTATGATCATTTAAATTGGTGCAAAAATACGCCAGACCTCAATACTTATTCCTGCACGTTTTACTATTCACTACTATTTACAGTTCAATCGAAATGTTCATAACTCGTCGCTCGGGTCTCCGTTTTGGATGATCCACATATAGTTAGAAAGATTATTTGATACTATATGCAATGGTGGGTCATAATCTAAGACATTTATCATGAAAAATTTATAATTCATTCTAGAAGATAGAACCCAATATGTTTACGCACAAAATTTCAACGAAATATTTCCCGGGGTATTACATCATCCGCCCTTGGAAACATTCATCCTCTAATGACTCTAGACTTGCCAAGATTAGATTGGGAATAGAGAATACAGTTGAAACCATTCGTTAGACTCATCACCACATTGTTTCTCACTCTGAATGCAACATAGAATGCATAAATTCAAGAAACTATAGCGGAACACATAATAAATGACAGCTGAACTGCTGTAACTTTTATCAAAAGTACATGATTTAGGAAAGAACGGTACCTTCGGCTTGATCGGAGTTCGTGGAAAATAGGTGTGGGTACTTGGATTGCATATCCGCCTCAGTTTCCAAGTTGCACCCTCAACAGATTGGTTTCACCACAACACCTTGACTAAGGAAACTTCTTTGTTCCTTAGTCTTCGGACACTGAAATCAAGAATTTCAACAAGAATCTCATCAAAAAAAAGATTTTCTTGAATGAAAGCACTCACAGAGGAATCCACTACCACATCATCGCTAATATGCTTTCTAAGCCTGGAGACATAGAATATTGGATGAACAGAGGACAACTCGGAAGACAACTCAACTTCATAAGCTACCTTACCAACATGGCTAAGAATTTTGTAAGGACCAACATAACGGGTTCCCCTTCTTTCCGAATCTCTTCACCCCCCTCATGGGTGAAATTTTCAGATATACTAGGTCAGCAACTTCAAACTCAAGGTCTCTCTTTCTAACATCTGCATATGACTTCTGATGACTCTGCGTAGTTTTCAACCTTTCCCTAATCAACTTAAATTTTTTCATAGCCTTAAATACCGAATCAGGACCACTCACAGCCGCTTCACCCACCTCGAACCAACCTATGGGTGATCTACACTTCCTCTCATATAAGGCTACAAATAAAGCCATGCCAATACTAGAGTGGAAACTATTATTATAAGCAAACTCTATCAACGGTAAGTGATCATCACAACTTCCCTTAAATTCAAGTGCACCAACTCTCAACATATCCTGTAAGGTCTGGATGGTCCGCTTAGCCTGACCATCTGTCTGCGGATGAAAAGCAGAACTCAAAAGCACTTGGGTACCAAGACCCTTCTAAAAAGCTTTCCAAAATTGCGAAGTGAACTGAGTACCCCTATCCGAAATGATAGACAAGGGAACTCCATGTAGTCTGACTAGATCTCGGATATATAATCTAGCGTAATCCTCAGCAGTATATGAAGTATGAATATGCAAAAAATAAGCAGACTTAGTCAACCTATCAACCATAACCCAAATGGAATCATGATGGCATCGAGAAGGAGGTAAACCAATCACGAAGTCCATATTTATCTGTTCCCACTTCCAGGTGGGAATACTAAACTCTTGCATCATACCACCAGGTCTTTGGTGTTCAACCTTAACCTATTGGCATGTTGCACACTTAGCTACAAATGGTGCTACATCTTTCTTCATGCCACTCCACTAATAGATTTCTCGCAAGTCTCGATACATCTTGGTGGCACCAGGATGAATAGAATATCACTCCCCGTGCGCTTCAACCATAATCCTCTATCTCAAATCATCAATATTCGGGACACACAATCTACCCTGCAATCTTAACACACCGTCTCCCCCTTGGGAGAAAACCTCTACTTTTTGGTCCTTGACTGACTCCTTTATTCTGACCAAACTAGCATCTAAGTATTGCTTTTCCTTCACTTTCGAAACCAAGAAGGATTCAGAATTACTTTGAACCCCTATACTACCTTCAGCAGAGTCAAACAACCTAACCCCCAATCTAGACAAATGATGTACATCACGAGACAACTCTTTCTTATCTTCTACCATATGCGAAACACTACCTATGGACACTCTACTTAGGGCATCTGCCACAACATTAGCCTTGCTTGGATGGTACATCACACTCATATAATAGTCCTTTAACAATTATAACCATCGTCTCTGCCTAAGATTCAATTATCTCTGGGTATTCACATACTGCAGAATCTTATGATCAGTGAAAACATCAACATAGACACCATACAAATAGTGTCTCCAGATTTTCAAAGCAAACACAACAGCAGCCAACTCAAGGTCATGGGTGGGGTAATTTTTCTCATGGGGTTTCAACTGTCTAGAAGCATAAGCTATCACCTTACCCTTATGTATCAATACGCAACCCAACCCAACTCTTGAAGCATCACAGTACACCACAAACCAATCAACACCATCAGGCAAAGTCAAAACAGGGGCTGAAGTGAGTCGAGTCTTCAACTCCTGAAAACTCTTCTCACAAGATTCGGACCATAAGAACTTTACTTTTCTTGCGTCTACCGAGTAATAGGAGATGCTATAGAGGATAAACCCTCAACAAAACAGCGGTAATAGCCAGCTAAACCCAAGAAACATCAGATATCAGTCGGAGAAAAAGGTCTAGGCCAATTTCTAATAGCTTCGGTCCTTTTGGGGATCAACTCTAATACCCTCGAAAGAAATAATATAACCCAGAAAAGAAACTGATAGCCAAAACTCACACTTACTGAACTTAGCAAACAACTTGTGATCTCTAAGGGTTTACAAGACAGTTCGGAGATGATCAGAATGTTCATCCTCACTACGGGAGTACACCAGTATATCATCAATGAACACTATGACAAACATATCTAGATATGATCTGAACACTCGATTTATGAGGTCTATGAAAGCTGCTGGGGAATTAGTTAACCCGAAAAACATAACAAGAAACTCAAAATGGCCATAACAAGTTCGAAAAGCAGTTTTCGAGATGTCACACTCCCTAACTTTGAGTTGATGATAGCCGGAAGAAGGTCTATCTTTGAGAAATAACTTGCACCTTGCAATTGGTCAAACAAATCATCTATTCTCGAAAAGGGGTACTTATTTTTTATGGTGACTTTATTCAGTTAGCAGTAATCAATGCACATATGCAAAGAGCCATATTTCTTTCTCATAAACAACACAGGAGCACCCCAAGGAGAAATACTGGGCCTTATGAAACCCTTATCTAGTAGATCTTTGAGTTGCTCTTTCAACTCCTTAAGTTCTACAGGGGCCATATGGTAAGGAGGAATAGAAATGGGCTGAGTATCGGGAAGAAGATCAATCCTGAACTTTATCTCTCTATCAGGAGGTATCCTTGGGAGATCATCCAAAAAGACATCAGAAAACTCATTGACGACGTTACCAGACTAGAGAGTTGGAGTCTCAGACTTAGTGTCTTTGACTCTAACCAAATGGTAAATACTCCCCTTGGAAATAAGCTTTCTAGCTTTGAGGTAAGAGAAAAAATAACTCTTGGGTGACACAGAATTCCCAGACCACTCAAACACGGATGCACCCGGAAACTGAAACTTGACCACTCGGATCTGACAATCAATAGAGGCATAAGAAGAATACAACCAGTCCATACCCAAAATCACATCAAAATCTACCATGTCTAACTCAATCAGATCAGCCAAGTAGACTCTGTAAAGAACGATAACAGGACACTTTTATACACTTTCTGGGCAACAATTGAATCACAACAATAGAAACTAGGATAGGCTCAGGAATAATCTTAAGTCTCATTTCAAAAGTCACAGTAATCAAAGGTGTAATATATGAGAAACTGGATCCAGGATCCAACAAAGCATACACATCAAACTGAAATATACAAAGCATACCAGTAACAACATCGGGAGAGTCCTCTTGTTCCTGGCAGAATGGTAAAGCATAGAATCTATTCTGGCGCTGTCCACCAACATTGCTAGAAGAGGTGCCCTGAGCTGGGGCTGGGCGAGTCGCTGGAACTGGAGCACTAACAGTCTGAGTCTGGTTCTGAGGGAGATATTCATGACGCCCTTGTCCATACTGTGGACAATCTCTAACTCTGTGACCCATGTCACCATAGTCGAAACAACCCCTCTTCTCACCCCAACACTCACCCGATTGAGCCTTACTACACTTAGAACACAAGGGATGATTTGGCTTACTGCCAGCACTGTACTGGGACCTGGATGCATATGACCTGGTACCTTGCTCCTGCCTACCTCTAGGCATGAGAGCACTAGCAGATAACGATGCTGGCATAGACGAACGATCCTGATACTGAGGGCGACTCCCTCACTGCGATCTAGTCTAACCCTATCTGTGCTACTCGGACCTAGCTCTCTTATTCTCTCGCATTCTATCTCTCTCCTTAATCTTGTCTGCCTCAATCTATTGGGCATGAGTTATCAGCCTAGAAAGATTCATCTCACTATTCAGCATAGCAGACCTACACTCCTTAACTACATAACTAGACACTCCAGTCATAAACTTACTCATACTAGCCCGATTATCATCCACTAAGTCAAGAGCATACTTGGCCAACTATTTGAACTTAAGACAATACTCCCTAACAGTCATAGAGCCCTGTTGTAGGTTCATAAACTCTTCTACCTTTACCTCCCTCATATCCAAAGGGAAAAAATTATTCAGGAATGCATCCTGGAACTTTTGCCAAGTTGTAGGGACAACTCCCTCACCTCTACCTTTCCTCCAAGAAATAACCCAGTCATAAGCAAGGTCTTTCAACCTGTACGCAGCCAACTCCACACTATGTTCCTCAGATATATGCATCACCTGTGTAATCTTCTGCACCTCCTCTAAAAACAACCGTGGATCCTCATCAGACATGGGCCCATAGAATTCTGGCAGATTCATCCGCATGAAGTCACGAATCCTAGCAGTAGCTAAATCACCTACCTGCTGGTGTGGAGCCGGGGCCAGGTAAGCCTGAACATTTATAGTAACGGCTTGGGCCAGCGCCTGAAAGGCTGCCCAAAATTCAGCATGAGACATATTTTTATTCAATGGGTTAGTGGGTTGAGGTTGCTGACCATCATTACTTCTTCTCGCTCGACGTGGAGGCATATTTTTGAAAGAGGAGAGCACAAATTAATAGCAGAGAGAGACACTTTAAGCACAATAGACTTCTGAAAGAAAGAATCAGACTTTCCTAAAATATCTTGAAGCCTCTTGCTCATAGATGTGGCGCGCTACAGACCGATGAACAAGACTTTACTTAACGCGGCTTGTCAGACTCCCTAGGACACCTTAAAATCTTAAGCTCTGATACCAAGTTTGTAATGCCCCGAAAAATGGGTCCTCAAGCGTCACACGGTGCTTCAGGATATGAGTAGCCCCAAGATAACCCTTTGAGCCATTTTCATTCAGCTCAACATAAATCCATGGGGTTTTCATAAATAACCCTCAAATATCAACAGAGTAATCATCATCCAAGAATAAAAGAATTTCAGAAATATAACAAAATACTACTTATTAGTCAACTCCCAACATCTATACTAGTCTGATAAGCCTCTAAGAAAATCAATAAAACTAGCGACCCATTGAGACATTCCCCAACTAACTCATAAGCAGTTATCAAATGTAGACAATTCCGTGAAACAAACATCAGACATCACGTCCTTGGACCATGAGGACTCACCACAATAGAGGATGTAGAATAGCGTGCCTGGAGAAGCACTGTCGAACCTAGAACTGAGCACCTGAACCTACATTCTGAGAAAATATAGCCCACATCCAAAAATGTGGGTCAGTACCATGTAAAGGAATCGAGTATATAGGGGTGTATGTAGGTCTATAAACATTATCATCATAAATATTTATAAGAAATATGCAGAATGTATAAAAGACTCACATAGCCCAAAGAAAATCATCATAATCATGAGAGGATAAAATATGTACAATAGCACATGTGAGTCATTATATAATTTGTCAATCACTTTCAGTTCATCAAGAATATCAATTCTCATAATGTAAATATTATTTAAATCTTTCCAAAGAATAACTTTCACAATTCCACTTTTAAATCACTTCACCATTCACCATAGACACAAGGAAACACACACACACTGGGAAATCCTATAACCGACATAAATCATGTGAGCTACATGGAGTCCAATATACAACCCACGTTGGGGAGAGCCGTCCTATCCTTGCCATCGGAGTAGGACTATCGATATCAAATCCATACAAACTAGTGATCAATATATAAATTAGCCTCAGGCTCACTCCTACAAAGGCACGTAGTTCTAGGGAAGTAAGGTCGCTTTATACCTCCCACTTAGTGCTAAAGATTTCTCCCAAACTTAGCTCAGATCATTTCAAAGACAATCCACAATAAAATAATTTTAGTAATATATATATAAATTGGGAGCCATCATGCTTCCTATCTATCAAAATCAACCATGTTGTGGATTTCTTTCTTGAGTTCAAAATAAATCCATTAAGACCAAAAGGTCAAATCATTCAAAATATCTCAAATATTCAATATCAACGTGCTTATAACACACACTTTATAAAAAAATACAATTTCCAATGGGGATTCACGACCCAAATATCAAAATCATGATAAATATCATTCAAGATTCATGCTTTCTATCACCACACATGTAAATTCATCTTTCAAAATCATAAACATCATGATTTCATAATAATCATCATAAGATATGGGGTTCATGCTTCAAATTCATAAAAATCAAATAAAAATCATGCCTTTGTAAAGAAAATTACTTTTTGGCACAAGAACGAAAGAGAGTTCTTGTTGAAAAACCCACATACCTTGAATGATGAACTTTAGATCAATACTCATTTTTGAGATGTTAATTATGCCTTTGAATAATGGTTCTTGGAGTTCTTGAACTAGGAACTTGGATTCTTGAATAAATTTGCAGAATTAATGGTGAACTTTGGAGGTTCTTGAAGTTGGATGTAGGAACTTAGGGTTTTCTTTTTTTGGGAGTTTGATGAAATATAACATATAATGCTTCTAATAGTCTTTAATATAGGGTTTGAATGGATTTTGGGTGAGGCGGAATGACCAAAATGCCCCTAAAAATCAAAAACATTCTCAAATTTGTCTTTTGGTGGATTGTTTTGATAGTCTGAAGTAGATCAACCATAACGTTTTACTCTGATATTCAAATTGGATGAAACTAATTTCATTAGAAAGAGGACTCTCATATATTTCCTTTGTTATATAGTATGTTACCCAGATCATTGTGTACGAGGAGTTATGATCGTTTGAAGTTGACTCAAAAATTTACTTTTGATAGGCTGAAGTAGATCTACCATAATTTTTTACTCCAATAGACAAATTGGATGAAGCCAATTTCATTGGAAAGAGGAATCACAGAGCTTTCCGTTGATATATGGTAGATTACCCAGATAATTATGTACAAGGAGTTATGATCATTTAAAGTTGGAGCAAAAATACGCCAGACCTCAGTACTTTTTCCTGCTCTTTTTACTGTTCACTACTATTAATGGTTCAATCGAAATGTTCATAACTCATCGTTGGGGTGTCCGTTTTGGATGATCCACATATCTTTGGATAGATTATTTGATACCCTACGCAATGGTGGGTCATAATCTAAGACATTTTGCATGGAAAATTTATAATTCATTCTAGATGATAGAACCCAACACGTTTACGCATAAAATTTCAACGAAAAATTTCCCGGGGTATTACACACACTCACAAAGAAGTTCTAACAATGTGCATAGAATACCATAGGCTTGCCCTTATTTTCTTTACCTTAGCTTTTAGACAGTCATGTTAGGATCACTATCGAATTTACTTGGCTTAACGTAGGCTTGGGGTCTGGTATGATAAATATAGGAATCTAGTGACAAGGCCTCATTGGCACTAGAATTACTTTATGGGGTCCATTTGTTACCAACATTTTTTATTCCACCCTTATTTCTCCATTTTTATTCCTTTATTGCTCATTCAGGTTGGGTGCATTTTTTTATTTTTTTCTTTTTTCTTTTTTCTTTTGTTTTTAAATTATTTTTCTACTACACCCAACCCTACTTTCTTTTCTCCTATTTATGCCCTTCTTTACACCCTCTTATAATCATGCACCCCTATGATAGCCACTCTCAACTTATGTGATTTTCCAGAGTTGAGGTGCAATATGTCCAAGGAGTACCAGGGCCAAAATAGGTTCATTATAACTAAAATGGGAATATGAAAGGTGAAAATAAGTAAAATAATCTATCAGTCTCAAAATTGGGATCAAGGGATGCTTATTCACATTTGGAAGGTTATTTAGGCTAAAAGTAGACTAATTTCAACAATGATCTATGATCCTTTTTTAACCAACTATCCTATAACCTTGGCAAGACTAACTGAGAAAGTTCTTGATTCAACACATAATGGGAACAACATAAGTATCTAACACACACATGGCACAGGGTTACATCACAAATTGCCACCTATCCAGTTCATAAAAATGATAGCTATGATTATTATGTCCCTAATACTAATTCCATAATGAGATTCACAATGGTCATATGTATATACACACACACACATCACACAGTTCAAAAAAAATTTTTGGGTAACACTTTTTTTAAAAACACTTTAAGCACATGAAACAAAACTCATCAACTGCCTTATGTAAATATTTTTCACCTAGTTAAACAAAAATAACATAATATAAAACAAAACACAATACGACCTAGACATGTAAGCTATACTAATAACAAACTCTGAGAAAAAGAGACATGACAAAAATACCCCAAGAGGACATCTAGACCCATAAGTATCTCCACCTACATCAAATAGACATGCATTATCCCTAATGCATTAAGCCGCTACAAACCAAGAGAGATAGGAACATACTCGTGGCTTATTAGGTGAGTAGATCTAACGTAAATCACACTAACATAAAATAACACTAATGTAAAAATGACAAAATACCTTGGGTTGCCTCCCAAGTAGTGCCTGATTTAACATTGCTGCACAACGTTGGTACCTTGATTACTCATACTTCATTAAGGTAGCTATAGGGATGTCATCCAATTTTTCTTTCCACTTTGAACTTAAGAATTGCACCCCTATTTGTTCTTCTAAATTTCTACTATGCTCAAGGGGCGGTGTTATTAAAATAAAAGAACCAAGAAATATATTTGCCATGTTGCAATTCTTGGTCCTCAAGTGAGAAATGTAATTTCTTGATTTTGGCAAAACCAATTCAAGAATATAGACATATTTTCCCTCCTTTTTGTACTCTTTCATAGGCTCAGATAGCTCAATTAATAACTCACTATCCAAACGTAATGTGGAAAATTTTTTAGAATGAGGTCTAATACATCCTTAATCATGAATTATTTTTTATTTACATCCCCACATAACTCTGGTGTACTCTTCCGAATAGTGATAAAATCCATAAAAGTATGATCAAGTATTGAATCCTCAAATTTTAGAACTTCAATTTGGCTTATAAGATTTTTTCATCCTCACACAATTTATAACTAAAATGTTGGATGTTACACTAATCAACCTTTACATTCAAGTATCTTTTTCAATTGTGAATATCCAAGCCAAAACTATAAACCTTTTGACTGAACTCATGTTTTTCCTTTGCAAGGAGTGTCAACATTTCTAGCATGATCTCATTGTTCTCCCATAATATATCTATCATGCTCTTGTAATTGATCTATATCAAAAAGATAAGGATCAATAAAAAGGGAATTTTTATCACTCCATACTTTCAAGAAAAGAAGGAAAATATAAGAATATAAAAACAAAAAACTTCAACAACTTCAATCAATAACTCCGCAACCATATTCCTTGGCATTGGCGCAAAAAATTTGATGTTGCCCAAAACTATATCTCCACGAATTATAAAGCAATCGATGTCAAAATATACTAACCTAACTAGATTAGGGTCAAAATCATAGGGAATAGCCACCTATATCTCTCGAAATTACTGAAATCTAAGGGCAGTACAGAAAAAGTAAATGAGGGATTTATAGTAATTAGTAAAAGTAATAACATTTTAATGTTGTTGGATGTAAAAAATCAAAAGTGAACATTAGGTTTGTATTCCCCCTAGCTTCTAATTTTATAGGTTATCATGCTCAATGCAAATGTCTCACTGAAACACAAATATCATCTGACAAATTATGTCTTACCAACAGTCTCTCAAAATCGTTTGGCAAATATCACTCATCTTTTCTTTGTCTCAGAGTATCACATTACTAACCATTATCTTGGATCCCAGTTGAATAATCTCCTCTTAGTCTCAAGACATTAGACAAGGGTTAATAGCCTCAAACCACTATTGTGACCTTCTTTTCCAAATCTTTACCTCTTTCTTTAGTTATGTAATGACCCTTTAGGTTATTCTCCATATTTATGTATATTTTTGTTGTTATAGATTTACTATAGCTGCCCTAAGTCATTTATGACTTATTGAGACTAATAGTTTGGTTATCGGACAGTTCATTTGTTTTTTAGAGCCAATTCCCTATTTAGAAGTCTTCACTGGTTCTAAATGGCCATCAAGTAAAAACTAAAGTAAAATAATCTCGTATCCAAATTTTGACTGTGCCAGCAGCTCCAGAGTATCAACTCAAGGCTTGATAGACATTTCATTTGGGTTTTGAGGTACCCAAACTCATTTCAACCTATTAGTCAGAAAGTTGAGAAATTAGAAATATGGGTGTGGAACCCATATTTAGTAAAACAACCTAGAATAGAAATGCTGAGTGCGCCATCGTGTCCAAAATATTAAATTTGGTATTGTTACATAGTTGATTTATGTGTATGGTATTTTTAATGAATTCTGAGGTCTTGATGAAAACTTAGAAGAATTTCCAAGTTTCAGCTTTCTTTTGGTGAAATTGCTATCTCAAGAAAGGGCCACAATTGCTATGGTGAAATTGCATGGCATAGGTTTCAATCGTAACAAGCTTGTACAACCAGCAGATAGTGTGATCGAAGGTCTTGGGCTCTGATAGTGGGACCCGAGGACCTAGTATGGGTATAAATAGACCCTAATATCATGATTTTAGCCATTTTTCATCCATTACTTGAGAGAAAAAAATCCTAAATAGTGTGATATCTTAAAATTGAGACTTTTGGGTGACTTGGGAGCTTGAGTAACATTTATTTTCGCAATTATCTTCTGGTTTGAGGCAAGACTTCACCATTTTCATGGTGAAACAATGTAGTAGTAGACAATGTTGCTTATGTAAGTGTATATGATTAGCTTAGATTCAAAATATTGGCATTGTAAATAACATAGGTATGGTGAATTTTCTCAAAAGAAGGGAGAAAAAAACCCTCAAAGAAACCTAAGATTAATCAATAAGGAGAGGAAAATGTTTCTACTCCAAAGAAAAAGAAAAAGGTGAATATGACTAGGCTTAAGTGCTACAACATGGGAGAATAAGGGATACATTTCTCATGATAGCCCTGAGCCTAAAAAGGCATACGAACCTTATTAATAATTTACATATTAATGTGAATATTTTTGTTTGGTTTTTTAATTGAATCACTTCCTATGTGGATTAAGACTCAACAACCACCAAGCACATAGCGATGAAAAGTGATGCTTTCATATATTTTTAATGAATTTGATAAAAATTCAAATAGGTGTATGTAAGAAAAAACTCCAGAGAGAAGGTAAAAGGATTTGTACATGCAAATTTTAATGCATGGTGGATGAATTCTATATTTACATGGTGTACTATTTACGCCAACAATATGTCAAAATCTAGTCTTTGTCAGAATGTTGATTAAGTTAGAACTTAATTTTTTCTTTCATGAACATGATATAATTTGTTATTTGATCAAGACAAAATATCACACTGGCTATTTTTATGATTATTTTTTTTATTTGATGTTATTCAAAGTCCCAATAATAATATTACTTTTTTTTATTTACAATAATTTTTAATTTTGAGAATAATGTAATTACATGACATGCTAGGTCAATAAAGAATAAATCGCCTAACTAAAAAATGTATGCTTGGGACAATAGAAAAAGTAAAATTATCTACTTATCAATCTTGTCTATTCAATAAAACATCATTAAAATAACTTGGAAAAGACACAAGAGCTGATACTCTATTGCAATTAAATCATTCTGAAATCTGTGGTCCAGTGAATGTAAGGGAAAGACATTGGGGTATTAACTTTATCACTTTATCATTTTTATTGATTAGTTTTCTTGATTTAGTTATGTATATTTTATTTTTAACAAATTTAAGCTTTGAGTTTCTTCATTATCTTTATGAACTTAGTTGGGAATCAATTGGAATGAAAAATTAAAGCTCTACCGATCAAGAAAAAGAGCATTTGTTTGATGAGCTGAAACTATTATTTGATGAAAAGAAAATTCAAAGATAATTAACTGCTCCTTACACTCCATAACAAAATAGTGTTATAGAATGATGAAATAAAACCTTGTTAGAAATGGTTAAGTCAATATTGGTGCAAATAAAATTGTCTATCACATATTGGGGTGATGAGTTGCTTATTGTTGTGTTTGTTCTTTAACATGTCCCTTATAAATCAGTTACAACTACATCATATGAGTTATGGACTAAACTAAATTCTGATTCTAACATTTTAAAGCATTGAGGTAATACTACTTTTATTCATAACTCTTCGTCCCAATATGAAAAATTAGGTCAAACAGGGAAGAAGTGTATCTTTTTATAATGCTTTGAACAATCTAAGGATTATGTTTCATAGGTGAAAAAGATAGTGGCACTGAAACTAATGTTGAGTCCCATGATGTTACATTCAAAGAGAAATATTGTCTCAAGCAAGGCAAGATAGGTCAAGACTTATCTATTTATAAAATTATAGACTAGACCACTTATGCTATCAATGTTCATATGGATTTGAGTTGGAGTCATTTTGATAATAATGGATCAGTTACTATTTCCATAAATACACCATCTTAATCAAATCATTTTCATATTTTTGGCCAAATAGGATAACTTATCAATTGATAAATCAAATTGTCAATCTCAACCTCGACGAACATGTCATCCACAAGTTTCCCATGATCGAATTGAGATTGAAGGGGAAGCATTTATAGTTACTTCAGACACTGAAGAGCCATAAAATATAAATAAGTATCATACATGCCATGCCCCACTAAAGAAAAATAATTAAAAATAATAGAGGAGGATATTGATTCAATGAAATCTAACCAAGTATACAAATCTGTTGATATACCTATAGGTTAAAAAAGTTATTGGAAATAACTATATTCTCAAACTCAAGTGTATGACATATGACAATATCAAATTATATAAAGCTAGCCTAGTAGATAAGGGGTACACACAATAGGAAGGAATTGATTATGTAAAAATACTTTTTAACCTACTGTACGCTTACTTCAATAAGATTAATGTTTTCTATAATAGCTATGTTGGACCTCGAATTATATTAAATAGATGTAAGAACTGCATTTCTCATTGAAGAACTAAAAGAAAAAATCTATATGAAACAAGTTGTAGGTTTCATTGTAAAAAGGCCAAAAAAGTATGTTGATTTCGAAAGTCAATTTATGGCCTTAAACAATATTCTAAATGATGGTACTTATGTCTTCATAATGCGATAATATCATATGGTTTTGTTATGATTCATGAGGACCATTGTGTATATACCAAAAGATCCAAAGATAAGTTTGTGATTTTATCATTTTATGTAGACAACATACTTATAGCTGCAAGTGACATAAAGTAAGTAAAAGAAATAAATGAGTGACTATAATCTACTTTTGAGATGAAAAGCATGGTGAAGTAACATATATTCTTGGAGTTAATATTTAATGAGATCATTCGAAAAGATTATTATCTCCTTTACAAAATCCTATTAATAAAGTTCTTGAATACTTTAATATGAAAGATTGTAAATCCATAAACATAATAGTTTCTAAAAGAAATCTTTAAATTGAAAAATGCACCCTCAAACTCCACAATATAAGGAATAAAAGAGAAAGATTTCTTCGTCAACCACTGTCGAAAGTCTAAAGTATGTTATGAAGTGTACTAGATCTAATATTTGTTACGCCTGAATTAGTTAATAGGTATCAATCAAACCTAAAACCGTCGCACTTAAAAGTAGTTAAAGTATATTGAGGTATCTTAAAGATCAATCGACTATCCCTTATGTTATTTAGAAAATAATTTGCTACTACAGTGATGCTAATTGGGGAGAAGATTTAAATAAGAGAAAATCTACCTCTTAACAATGGTGCCATATCATGGAGTGCCTATAAGGAGTCATGTTGACCCGACCCAGGGCCTTATCGTAATGGGCGATCCAAGTCCGACCGGGATCGGAGACAACCCCCATTACCCAACCAACCTCCAGTCTCCTTCCTTGTGTTGGCTGAATTTTGATCATATAACAAGATAGCATAATTATAATTGTCCAAATTATAGACTCTGGGATAGGTCTATTATCGAGATTGGCCCAACTGAGTCCAACCACCCAAACCCATCCGATAAGCAAACTAAACCATAAACCAATCAACTAAATAATAACCAAACTAAGTTCCATAACATAACATAAATGGATGGAACAATGAGATATTTAGTCCTCCAGTATCAACCCTAATACCAACGCTAGTACTAAGGCTGACACTAATACCAATCCCATCCATACCAACCCATAGTTGTTCCAAAAAACCCTCTAACCAAAAGAATAACCAAACCTATTTAAGACATACCTCCAATTAAATCCAAAACCAATATCAATAAATAAAACAAAGTATTAAATAACATCCCTGAAATAGAGCCTTCCAGAAAGATAGAAGCTCAACACTTCAATCCAAAAGCCAAACCCTAAAGTTCGAATGCTAAGCAGGAGGAGTAGAACGACCAGTCCTGCATCGCGTGGGGGATACAACCGCCCAAAGATGGGTTAACTGGTGAACTCCAGCATAAACTCAAGATAAGGATAAAGTAATGCCATTTAGTAAAACCACGTAAACCATCCATATGCATACAAACCATACACACACACATGCACACACACACACACACACACATGAATTTAAAATAATTTACCTGGGTATGTATAACTTAATCATCCTTAACCACCCACAGGATATATGGGTCCAGTGTAACCCCCTGAACAGGCCTCCATGTATGTTGCTGAATAAACTGGAGATACCATTAGAGTAGGGATTTTAAAGTACCCTTACCTTCCATGATACATATGTATAGTGTACTTAGAGGATTCCCTTGTACCTAATAGTATTATATAAGGTCTCCATGACCTACCCCTCTTGCCGAAAAACATGAGTTTTCAATGTTCTTTCATTTAAATCTCACCTTGAAGGTTAACTATCACACCCCGCCATTATTGCCCAATTAAATCATTTCCAACAAACTAAACCTTTGTTATTAACCGAGGGTATACATAGTTGTATCGTATCTGACTATAACTTGCAAGTATTGTCCGTAGCCAAACCTTTTTGAGATTAAAGGATTCCCATGTAACCATAGATCATATTATCCAATTTACATGGGGGAGTCCCATGTACCCACATGTGCTTCATTATTATGGCTACTTGGGGGATTCCATTGTACCCCACAAGAATAATTGTTAAGCCCAAAACTATTCTATTTTGACCATTCCAAATATTTAACCATTTAGGGTTCCATTACCAAGTTTAAACCATATATAAGTTCCATTAAAATCCAATAATGTAGTGAAAACATTCTTATAGCCATTTTATCGAACATATTTGGGGTATAGTATTTCCAAAACCAAAGCCAATTACCAAATAACCAATCCCATACAACCAATTATCCAAAAATACCATTAAAGCATGTAAAGGCATAATTAAAACATGGGAAAACCTTAACAATGCATTTATTGCCAAAACCCCCAAATTATATTTAAAAATCCAAAGCCATACAATAGTCAAACCATGAAAACATTGTATAAAACCATGGCTTTAGTTAGAACTAACAATGAAGGAAGAGAACATGCCTTAAACCAAGAAGATAATGGAGAGAAATCACCAACATAAGTCCCAAGTTAATCCTTAAGATAAAACCCTAACTTCCCTTACCCAAGAACATTAAAGAGGATTAAAAAGTGTGTAATAGAAGTTTCTAAGTGTCATTGATTAGAATAATAAGGAAAATAACCCCCCAATAGAAATATAAGTCATGGGGACTTATTAGGTTAAGTGGGAAAATATCCAGATTGCCCTCAGTTAAACTCCTAAAAATCCTATCAGGTGGGTACGACTATCTATACCAATCGTACCCTCCAATACGAGTGGTACCCACCACTCGTACCCAAAAGCTATCTCCCTTGGACCCAACACTGTCCAAGATATAACTCACCCTAAACCATGTTGTATCTAAGTTTATGACTAGTATCCATGATTCGTACCCCTAGTAGAATAGATTCCCAAGAGGATTGAACACTGTTTACCATACAAGTCCATAGTATGACTCATACCTTGTCTCATGGCTTATAGTGAGCTACTCGTTCTTAGATCAAACTTAGTCTACCAAGTCTAAGATTAAGTGAAGTAACCAAACAATCAGTATTACCCAATACGTTTCCTACCATCCAAGTCGTATCCATTCCAGAAACCAAATCCAATCCACTAATAAACACTGGTCAGCATATGACTAATCCATACCACTTGTATCCCAATATATGATTCATTTCCCCTAGTCATATCCTATCTAGAGACCATAAATCCAGCAAAATTTCTAAGGTTCAAGAACTCAGGATCCTAGGGTGTATCAGTCTCCCCCACTAGTCACATTTGCCCCGAATGATGGACAAGGTTGGCTAACCACAAGCACAATTCATTTAATTTATCAAATATCTATTCAACCTTTAACCAAGTTAGAAAATACTAATGAAAAAATTATTAATCTTTCTTTTTAAAAAATAAAAAAATAACGATGTGTTCAAGAGTACTTACCTTCCGTACAAATATTTGAAGCAGAGAACAAATGCGAATACTTGGACTTCACGTTCGCTTTTTATTCCCATATAGCCAATTCCACCTTGTGGTTCCGCCATAGAACCTTAATCAAGGCCACATCCTTGGTCCACAACCGATGAACCTGCCTATCCAGTATCTCAACTGAGACCTCTTTATAAGACAGAGAATATGAGATACCCAACCCTTCCAAAGGAACAACCGAAGAAGGATCACTAAGAAACTTCCTCAACATGGAGACATGAAATACCGAATGAATAAAGCTCAAACTCGAAGGCAACTCTAATTATTAAGCAACACTACCAACACTTCGCAAAACCACATAAGGACCAATATAATGGGGACTAAGCTTCCTCTTCTTTCAAAATTACATTACTCTTTTAATGCGAGATTCGTTAAGGAACATCATTTCCCCAAAATCAAACTCTAAGTCTCTATGCCTTACATCTACATAGGAATTGTGACAACTTTAGGTAGCCCTAATCCTATCCCAAATCACCTTTACCTTTTCCATATACTGATGAACCAAATTCAGACTGAGCATATTCACCTCACCAAGCTCGAACCAACCAATAAGAGATCTATACCACCTATAATACAATGCTTCAAAAGGGGTCATCCTAATACTAGAATGATAGCTATTGTTGTAAGTAAACTTTACCAAAGGTCGATGCTTAACCCAACTACCACCATAGTTAATCACATATCACCAAAGCATATCCTCTAATGTTTGGATAGTTCTTTTCATTTTCCCATTCGTCTACAGATGAAAAGTAGTACTTAGACTCACCTCAGTACCCAATCCCTTCTATAAAACCACCAAAAATAAGAAGAAAACAATATACCATGATTAGATATAATCAAAATAGGTACCCCATGCAACTTTACTATCTCATAAAGATATAACTTCGTATAGTCCTCCACCAAAAAGTTAGTCCTCACTGGTAAGAAGTAAGTAGACTTTATCATCCTATCCATGATGACCCAAATTAAATCAAATTAGTTCTCCAATTGAGAAAGACCAGTAACAAAATCCATATTGATCACCTCCTATTTCTATTTAGGCAAATCAATTTCCCGATATAACCCTCCAGGCCTCATGTGCTCAACTTTAACTTGTTGACACACTATACACTTGGCTACAAAATCAGTCACATCCCTTTTCATACAATTCCACCAATATATCTCTTTGAGATCATGATACATATTCATCGAACAAGGATGAACAACATAGCATGATTCATGCGCCTCAGCCAATATGCTTTGTCACAATCCATCGACATCATGAACGCACAACCTCCCTTGGTACCGTAAAGTACAATCACCAATGATCTCGAATACTATTACCCTTTGTCTGCTAATATCATTCTTTATTTTCATTAAGATAAGATCTAGCACTTTCTTCTCATTGGCCACTACACCTAGAGATGATTTAACCACTTCCTGAACCATTACACCACCATCCTCAAAGTACATGAGATGAACTCCAAGATTAGCCAAGCGGTTAATATCCTTCACCAATTACTGCTTTTCTTTATCCAAATGAGTTAAACTCCCCACGGATAACCTGTTAAGAGCATCATCAAAACTATTATCCTTACCTGGATGATAGTGAATACTCATATAATAATCCTTGAGAAGCTCCAAATATCTCCATTGTCTAAGATTCAGCACCTTCAGAGTGAACACATACCATAGACTCTTATGATAAAAAAAAATGTCTACGTGCACTCCATTAAAATAATGCCGCCATATTTGCCTGGAAGCATAGGCAATCACCTTTCTATGCTACATTAAAACACAACCATGTCCCACCCTAGATGCATCAAAATAAATCACAAACCCCTCATTACCTTCAGGTAATGTAAAAAATGAAGCCAAAGTTAACTTATCCTTAAGCTCTCAAAACTCACTTCATATGCTTTTGACCAAGAGAACTTTACCTTCTTCTGAGTTAAATTAGTCAGAGGAGGAGCTATCGAAGAAAACCCCTTCATAAACCTCCTATAATATTCAGCCAAACCCAAGAAACTCCGAATGTCGGTTTGATTTATGGGTCTAGGCCACCTTTAAAGCACAACCACCTTTTTAAGGATCCACAATGACCCTCTCGCCAGAAATAATATGAACAAGAAAAGTTATAGTGTTCAACCAAAACTCATACTTGGAGAACTTGGCATACAACTGTGTTCCTTCAAGGTCTGCAACACCACACATTGGTGATTGGCATGATCCATCTCTATAATACCCCAAAAAAAATCCAAACCAATATTAGAGCCATATACCAAGCTCATGCATAGTACATCATGGTTTTTTATAGTTTTATGAGTAAGTTAGATGTATATTAAGGCTTCAAATAACTCCCAGCTATCAGATAAATCAGAGCATTCCTCACTGATCGAATTCTTGAGAAAGATATTGCCATAGTAAGATTCAAATGAGCATATATATTATTATACTTGGAATTTTTTTATCTTATGACCTATTAATAGATAGATAATTGAATTATATTTCCAATGATACTAATTTTGACTAAATCTAATGTCGGATCAAAGGGTTATTCCTATTTTACTTCAGCATGTCAGGCTGGAAATAGTATGACGACATTCGCGGTAGCTTACCAAATTTGTGATACCCTACCACAAAGGTCGTCAGCCTTAAGCAGAAACCAGCTCCTAAGTGACGACATTTGTGGTACATTACCACACTTGTGACAACCTCTCAAGAAGGTCGTAGCCTTAGGCAGAAACCAGCTCCTAAGTGATGATATTTGTGGTAGCTTACCATATTTTTGGCACCCTATCACGAAAGTCGTCAACCCTAGGCAGTATCCAGCTTATGTGTCATGACATTTTTTATGGCTTACCATATTTTTTATGCCATGTCACAAATGTCGTCAACCATATGCAGAGCCCAACTTCTGTGTGATGATATTTTTGACGGCTTACCATATTTTTGATGCCTTGTCACCAATGTCGTCAGTTATTATTATCAGTAACTGGGAATTTATTTCATAAGGGTATTTTGGTATTTTTCCTTTACTTCCCATGACTTATAACCATAAAAAGGCATAATTTTTCCTATTTTTCTTCAGTTAAGCATCTCAAAAAACCTCTCTTACAATTTCAACCACAAGATTAGGGTTTCTTCTCAAGATCATCTACTCAAGAACAAGAACATTCTTTCCCAAAGGGGTTAAGCCCTAGTTAAGAAAAATCAAGGTCAAGCCTAAGGAATTCTTCAAGAACCTTCAGAAATATTAGATCTCTTTCAAGATTCAATCACTAAGGTATGCATAGTGTTCATCTATGGATCCAATCCATTCATAGAACTCGAGAACCATGATTTAAATACTATTTTATAAAATTTTATGGTAATATGAGCATGTACATTGATTGTTGTTTAAGTTTTAAGATAATATCTAGAGGTGTTTTCATGGAATATATATGCTTGTTAGTTGAAAACTATGAACCTTGGATGGTGTAAAATGGTACATGTTATGAAACACACCTATGCCTTAAAGAATGCATGCAAGGTATTTGAAAAATACCTAGGATGCTAGAAATTTATGTTTACATGGTTCCATGATGTCTAAATGACAAGTCCATGTTATCTATATACTTTAATATGAATTCCATGCTTTTCATGTGTTGATATTGTTATGGTATGAAGCATGTATGATAATGGAGATATACAATATACATATGAAATATAGCTATGTAATCCGTACCATGCTTAACATGTTGAGGAACTATATGATGTATAATATCCTCTATTTATGATAATGTGTATCGTGGACTCTAATCTTATAATTAAGTTAGTCATATTGTGTCAGTTTTCTTCCATTGAGTCCTGGGGGTACTCATACCTAAAAACTATAGTTGTGTGCCTAGAGCCATATAATGTTTCATGATATACAAAATCAAGCCATGATTCAGTAGAATTTAGTTAGTCAAATGACTCAGGAAACCTCATTGTCTTAGTCAGTTATCAGATCTCAATAGTATTCCATCAGTCAACGGAATTCAGTAAGTTCCACTTACATACAGTCAGTTCAATCATGTTCAGTCTCTTCAGATGGGAGTAAGAGTTAGCACCAAGTGAACCTAAGGATGGGAACTCACCTGTATATGAGGGTGTGATTCTTAGCAATAATCCTTGCATTCCAGAACTATGTGACCAGCATGGGTTGAGACATCGCAACCTGTTATATGAGGGTAGATGAGGTGGCTTAACCTGTTATATGAGGGTTCCCACCGTTCTCACTAGAGTTACCTGTTATATGAGTGTTGCTCACATATTGTCCTTACCAGTGGTGCGGTATTGACACCCTTCTAGTTAGGGCAGAGATTGGACCTCATCTTAGCCATAATGGCACATATGGGGCATGTCGATTAAACAACTACCTCCCAGAGTTTTTCAGATATCAGTATACCGGGACTATTAGATACGGTCAAATTCGGTTATAGCACAAAACTTAGAGAGTTCAACCAGATTCAGGGCTGTCAAATAAAGTCATCCATGTTATCAAAACTATAGTTCCTGCCATGTATTAGCGTACAGATTTAGCCATTACGTACTCACAATCTTAGATACTATGTATGTATGTTTACACTCTCATGTTCATATCAGTCAGTCAGTTAGCATTGTTCATGCATGTAAACCCTTTTGCATTAGCCCGCCTCACTCGTATACTCAGTACTCCAGTTGTACTAACGCATTTATGCTATAGTGCTTTCTTTTATGTTACACCATAGGTTTAGAGACATGAGCTCCAGATCAGCAGTAGCATCCAACCGAAGAGTTGCAGTGAGTCCTCATCCATTCGAGGGCGATATTATTTTATTTCATTTATTATTTCAGCTTAGTTTTGCTAGACAGAGTTAGTTGGAGACATGTTCTTTCAACTCTTATTCAGACAGTACTTAGAGGCTTTTAGATTTAGTATTCAGATTTATGTTCAGATTTGATTTAGTTTTCAGTTGTTTAGGATATTTTTTGCCCATATGGATGTTATATTATTTTAGTTGAACCTTATGGCCTTTTATGCATGTTTTCTGCATTGTTATGTCATGAATTACAGTATATAGGTACAGATAGCAGTCATGGGTTAGCTTGTGGTCCTTCAGGGTCATAAGCACCGTGTAACATTTTGGTTTAGAAAATTGGGGCATTATAAACTTGGTATCAGAGCCTAAGGTTCAATAGAGTCCTAGGAAGTTTGAAAGCCGCATCTAGTAAAGTCTTGTACATGGGTGTGTTGCACACCACATTTATGTATAGGAGGCTATATGATGTTTTACGAATAGTTACCTTTCTTCAGTATTCATGTCATGCTAGTAAGCATAACCTCAAGTCAAACTCCCAGTCTAATCTGTTCTTCTCTTATTTCAGAATATGGCCCCAAAGAGAAGAAACCAACCAACTCCTTAGCCCAAAGAGCCTTTTGGCGAACATGTTTCTCATGTGGAGTTTAGAGCCGCATTCACCACACTTGCTCAGTCTATGGCTGCCCAAAATGAAAGGGCACCAGCTATTCTGGCCAATCCAGTGGCAAATTCCGCAGCAGCTAGGATTCGATACTTCACCCGAATGAACCCTCCATCTTTTCCTGGGTCTGAGTCTGATGAAGACCCTCAGGAGTTCATTGACCAAGTTTAGAAGGTCATTGACATCATGGGTGTTACTTCTATTTAGAGTGCTGAGTTAGCCGTATATCAGTTACAAGATGTGGATCACACTTGGTACAAATAGTTAAAGTTTGAGAGGGTAGATGGTGCAGGTCCCATTGGGTGGAAGGAATTTGTCACAACTTTCTTAGATAGATTCTTTCCCTAAGAGTTGAGGAAAGCCAAAGTTCTTGAGTTCATCAACCTCAGACAGGGAAATATGACGGTTAGGGAGTATTCTGTTAGATTTACTCAACTAGCCAGGTATGCCCCTCATGTAGTTGTAGACAATAGGGCTAAGATGAACAAGTTTATGTCAGGGGTGAACGATAGTGTGGTGAATGAGTGTAGATTTGTGATGCTAAACAGTGATTTGACTTTAGCTAGGCTTATGACCCATGCTCAACAGATAGAGGAGCAGAAGGTTAAGACTAGAGAAAGGCAGAACAAGAGAGAAAGAGCAGGCAGTTTTAGTTTTTCTCAGCCCAAATCAGAGGGAGGAAATCATTCACAATTTCTTGCTAAGTCAGTAGTTCTAGCCCATTCCCCTGCTAGTGCCCTAGTGCCGAAGTTCAGGGACGGCAATAGAGATAGGGCAATAGGATCTAAATCTCAGAGCAGTGTTAGCAGTGCCCATACTTATCCTTATTGTCAGACCTGGGGTAAGCACCATCAGGGTGTGTGTAGAATGGGTCAAGGCATTTGTTTTGGTTATGGAAAGCTAGGCCACAGAGTTAGGGACTGTCCTTAGCCAGGTCCTCAAGGTTAGCAGAATTATTCCACAGCTCAGTCCGATCGCCCAAACCTGTAGGGTGCCACTTCCAGTGCTACTAGTGGGCAACACCCAAACAGACTCTATGCTCTTCAAACCCGACAAGATCAGGAAAATTCCCCTGATGTCGTTACTGGTACGTTACATATTTTCCATGTTCATGTTTATGCTTTGCTAGACCCAAGTGCATCCTTGTCTTTTGTCACTCCATACATAGCAGGAGATTTCAAAATAAGTTTTGAAATTTTAGCAGAGCCCTTTTCTGTCTCTACCCCAGTGGGTAAAACTATCATAGCTCGGTGGGTATACAAGAACGACCCAGTTATGATATTTCAGAAATCCACGTTAGCAGATTTAATCGAGTTAGAGATGACTAATTTTGCTATCATTCTCAGCATGGATTGGCTTTATACCTACTATGCCATAGTCGACTGTAGAAATAGGATAGTTCAATTTTAGTTCCCGAATGAGCCCGTCCTAAAGTGGAAGGGTAACACTTAATCTTTTAGGGGTCATCTTGTTTCCTACCTTCGGGCAAGGAAAATGACTTTTAAGGGGTGTGTTTATTATCTCGTGCATATTAAAGATTCCAGTTCCAAATTTCCTAGTCTCAAATCAGTCCCAGTGGTTAATGAATATTTAGACGTCTTTCCCAAAGATCTTCCAAGCATTTCTCCCGAAAGGGAAATAGACTTTGGCATAGACCTTCTCCCAGATACTCAGCCTATTTCTATTCTTCCATATAGAATGGCACCAGTAGAACTCAAGGAACTGAAAGATCAGTTGAAGGATCTCTTAGATAAGGGATTCATCAGGCCTAGTGTATCCCCATGGGGTGCGCCAGTCTTATTCGTGCGCAAGAAAGACAGTTCTCTAAGAATGTGTATTAATTACCATCATCTCAAAAAAGTCACGGTCAAGAACAGGTATCCGCTGCCTAGTATAGACGACTTGTTTGACCAACTTCAGGGTGCCAGTTATTTCTCCAAGATAGACCTCAAATCAGGCTATTATCAGCTCAGAGTTAGAGAATGTAACATTCTAAGATAGCTTTTCATACTCGGTATGGTCACTTTGAATTTCTAATCATGTCCTTTGGTCATACCAATGCCCCTGCAGCTTTCATGGACTTGATGAACCAGGTGTTCAAGCATTACTTGGAAATATTCATCATAGTATTCATAGATGATATTACGGTCTATTCTCGCACAGAGAGTGATCATTCAGACCATCTCATAATTGTTCTTTAAACTCTCAGGGATCACCAATTGTTTTCCAAGTTCAATAAGTGCGAATTTTTGCTAAGATTAGTAGCATTTCTTGGCCACATTATTGATGGCATTAGAGTAGATCCTCAAAAAACTAAAGCAGTAATAAAATAGCCTCGCCTGTCTCTCCATTAGATATTAGGAGTTTCTTGGGTTTGACTCGCTATTGCCGATGGTTTATCAAGGGATTTTCATCTATTGTATCTCCTATGTCCAGATTAACTCAGAAGAAGGTCAAGTTTCAATGGTCAGAATCTTGTGTAAAGAGTTTTCAGAAGTTGAAGACTCGACTTACCTCAGCTGCAGTTTTAGCACTTCCTGATGATTTTGATGGATTCGTAGTATATTGTGATGCATATAGAATAGGTTTAGGTTGTGTCCTCATACAGCATGGTAGAGTCATAGCCTACGCCTCCAGACAGTTAAAGCCCCATGAGAAGAATTATTGTACTCATGACCTTAAGTTAGCAAAAGTTGTCTTTGCCTTAAAGATTTGGAGGCATTATCTATATGGTGTTCATGTAGACATCTTCGTAGATCATAAGATCCTTCAGTATGTCTTTTCCTAGAAAGATCTCAATCTTTGTCAGAGAAGGTAGTTAGAGATCTTGAAGGATTATGATATGAGTGTCATTTATCATCTTGGCAAGGCCTATCTAGTGGCCGACGCACTCAGTAGACTATCTATGGGTAGTGTTTCCCATGTTGAGGATGGTAAGAAGAAATTAGCTTAGGATATTCATCAAATTTCCAAACTAGGTGTTCTCTTAGTTGACTCTTCATAGGGTGGTGTATGTGTTCAGAGTAGTTCAGAGTCATCTCTAGTTTCTGAGGTAAAAGAGAAGCAAGACAAGGATCCTAGCCTTGTTAAGCTAAAAGAGCCAGTTTAGAGTCAGGAAGTAGAGGTTTTCTCCAAAGGGGGAGATGGTGTTCTTCATTGTCAGGGTCATCTGTGTGTTTCCGGTGTAGATGACTTGAGGCTGTGAATTCTTGCAGAAGTGCATGGTGTGCGATATTCTATTCATTTAGGGGCCACTAAGATATACCACAACTTGTGGGAGATCTATTGGTGGAGTGGGATGAAGAGAGATGTTGCAGAGTTTGTGGCTAAGTGCTTTACATATCAGCAGGTTAAGATAGAGCATCAGAAACCTAGTGGTTTCATACAGGAGTTTACTATTCCTACTTAGAAGTAGGAAGAAGTAAACATGGAGTTCGTGACGGGTTTACCTAGAACACGTCATCAGCATAATTCAGTTTGGGTCATTGTAGACAGAATGACCAAGTCAGCTCATTTCCTTCCAGTTCATACCTCTTACTTAGCCGAGGATTATGCCAAACTCTATATCATGGATTTGGTCAGATTACACAGTGTTCTACTATATATCATCTCAGACAGAGGTACCTAATTTACCTCTCACTTCTAGAAAGTGTTCCAAAAGGACATTAGTACCCAAGTTTATCTCAGTACAGCGTTTCATCCTCAGAAAGATGGTCAACCGGAAAAGACCATTCAGACTCTAGAAGATATGCTAAAGGCATGTGCAATTGATTTCAAGGGAAGCTGGGATGACCACTTGCTTTTGATTGAGTTCGCAAACAACAACACCTATCACTCCATTATTCAGATGGCTCCATTCAAAGCTTTCTATGGTAGGAGATGTAGGTCTCTGATCGGTTGGTTTGAAGTTAGTGAGACCACAGTTATAGGTTCCGACTTAGTATTTGAAGCCTTAGAGAAAGTTCAGTTGATTAGAGAAAGACTCCGGGCTGCTCAGAGCCGATAAAAGTCTTATGCGGATGTTCGTAGAAAGGATGTCAAATTTGAGGTCAATGATTATGTATATCTCAAGATCTATCCCATGAAGGGAGTGAAGATATTAGGCAAGAAGGGAAAGCCTAGTCCCTGAGCTCGAATTGCCTTCAGATCTAGCCTCAGTTCATCCAGTCTTCCATGTCTCTTTGCTCAAGAAGTGCATAGGTGACCCAACAGTTGTAGTCCCTATTCAGAGCGTTGACATTCAGAATAGCCTCTCTTATGAAGAGATTTCAATCAAAATCCTTGACTATCAGACTCATAGGCCGACGAACAAAGAAGTCCCTCTAGTCAAGGTTCTTTGGCTGAATTAGTCCATGGAGGGAGCTACTTGAGAAGCAGAAGCAGACATGCAAACCAAGTACCCTCATTTTTTCTCTGCTAATTCAGCCTTAGCTCGAGGTAACCATTTTCCTTAAGCTTATTAAGTTACATGTTCAAAATTCCAGAATAAAATTGGTATCAAGTCTCAGTGCATACTTATCATGCATTCATATGTTCAGCTTATCAGTCATGCATCAGATATGCATGTTCAGTTGGGATATATTCACTTTAGAATTCAATTCAGTCCTAAAATCATGTGCCAGTTGAGCATGATCAGTGTTTGTGTCATTTTATCTTTTCTCCCTCCTCAAGCAGTCATCATTCGAGGACTTATGTTTCCAAGGGAGAGATAATGTAATACCTCAAAAAAAATTCAAACCAATATTAGAGCCATGTACCAAGATCATGCATAGTACATCATGGTTATTTTATAGTTTTATGAGTAGGTTAGATGTATATTAAGGCTTCAAATAACTCTCAGCAATCAGATGAATCAGAACATTCCTCACCGATCAAATTCTTGAGAAAAATATTGCCATAGTTAGATTCAAAAGAGCATATATCTCATTATAGTTGGAATTTTTTAAGCTCATGACCTATCAATAGATATATAATTGAATTATCTGTCAAACGATACTAATTTCGACTAAATCCGATATCGGAGCAAAGAGTTATTCCTATTTTACTTCAGCAAGTCAGGCTGGAAACAGTGTGACGATATTCGTGGTAGCTTACCACATTTGTGACGCCCTACCACGAAGGTCTTCAGTCTTAGGCAGAAACCAGCTCCTAAGTGACGACATTCATGGTAGCTTACCACACTTGTGACGCCCTACCATGAAGGTCATTAGCCTTAGGCAGAAACCAGCTCCTAAGTGACGACATTTATGGTAGCTTACCACATTTGTAACGCGCTATCACGAAGGTCGTCAGCCCTAGGCAGTATCCAGCTTCTGTGTAATGACATTTTTGATGGATTACCACATTTTTGACACCATGTCACACATGTCGTCAGCCTTAGGCAGAGTCCAGCTTCTGTGGAACGACATTTTTGACGGCTTACCATATTTTTGACGCCTTGTCACAAATGTCGTCAGCTATTATTTTCAACAATTGGGAATTTATTTCATAAGGGTATTTTGGTCTTTTCCCTTCACTTCCCATGACTTATAATCCTAAAGAGGTGTAATTTTTCCCATTTTTCTTTAGTTAAGCATCTAAAAAACCCTCTCTTATGCTTTCAACCACAAGATTAGGGTTTCCACACAAGATCATCTCCTCAGGAACAAGAATATTCTTTCCCAAAGGGGTTAAACCCTAGTCAAGAAAAATCAAGGGCAAGCCTAAGGAATTCTTTAAGAACCTTCAGAAACATTAGATCTCTTTCAAGATTCAATCACTAATGTATGCGTAGTGTTCATCTATGGATCCAATCCGTTCATAGAGCTCAAGAACCATGTTTTAAATACTATTTTGTGAACTTTTGTGGTAATATGAGCATGTACATGTTGATGATTGTTGTTTAAGTTTCAAGATGATATCTAGAGGTGTTTTCATGGAATATATATGCTTGTTAGTTGAAACATATGAACCTTGGATGGTGTAAAATGGTACAAGTTATGAAACACACCTATGCCTTAAAGAATGCATGTAAGGTGTTTGATAAAATGCTTAGGATGCTAGAAATTTATGTTTACATGGTTCCATGATGTCTAAATGACAAGTCCATGTTAGCTATATACTTTAACATAAATTTCATGCTTTTCATGTGTTGCTGTTGTTATGGTATGAAGCATGTATGATAATGGAGATATACAATATGCACATGAAATATAGCTATGCACTTCCTACCATGCTTAATATGTTAAGGAACTACATGATGTATAATATCCTCTATTTATGATAATGTGAATGGTGGACTCCAATCTTATGATCAAGTCAGTCATGTTTTGTCAGTTTCCTTCCATCGAGTCCTGGGGGTATTCGTACCCAAAAACTATAGTTGTGTGCCTAAAGCTATGTCATGTTTCACGATATACAAAATCATGCCATGATTCAGTAGAATTTAGTCAGTCATATGACTCAGGAAACCTCATGGTCTTAGTAAGTTATCAGATATCAGTAGTATTCCATCAGTAAAAAGAATTCAATAAGTTCCACTTACGTACAGTCAATTAAATCATGTTCAGCCTCTTCAGATGGGAGTAAGAGTTAGCACCAAGTGAACCTAAGGATGGGAACTCACCTGTATATGAGGGTGTGATTCTTAGCAATAATCCTTGCATTCCAGAACTATGTAGCCAGCATGGGTTGAGACATCGCAGCCTGTTATATGAGGGTAGATGAGGTGGCTTAACCTGTTATATGAGGGTTCCCACCGTTCTCACTAGAGTTACCTGTTATATGAGTGTTGCTCACATATTGTCCTTACCAGTGGTGCGGTATTGACACCCTTCCAGTTAGGGCAGAGATTGGACCTCATCTTATCCATAATGGCACATATGGGGCATGTCGATTAAACAACTACCTCCCAAAGTTTCAGTATCAGTCTCAGTAAAAGAACTCAGACAGTTCTTCAGATATCAGTATACCAGGACTATTAGATACGGTCAAATTCGGTTATAGCACGAAACTCAGAGAGTTCAACCAGATTCAGGGCTGTCAAATACAGTCATCCATGTTATCAAAACTACGGTTCCAACCATGTATTAGCATACAGATTTAGCCATTATGTACTCACAATATTAGATACTATGTATGTATGTTTACACTCTCATGTTCATATCAGTCAGTCTGTTAGCATTGTTCATACATGTAAACCCTTTTGCATTAGCCTGCCTCACTCGTATACTCAGTACTCCAGTTGTACTAACGCATTTGCGCTATGGTGCTTTCTTTAATATTACACCATAGGTTTAGAGACACGATCTCCAGATCAGCAGTAGCATCCAGCCACAGAGTTGCAGTGAGTCCTCATCCATTCGAGGGCGATATTATTTTATTTCATTTATTATTTCAGCTTAGTTTTGGTAGACGGAGTTAGTTGGAGACATGTTCTTTCAACTCCTTATTCAGACATTACTTAGAGGCTTTCAGATTTAATATTCAGACTTATGTATAGATTTGATTCAGTTTTCAGTTATTTTGGGTATTTTTCACCCATACGGATGTTATTTATTTCAGTGTAACCTTATGGCCTATTATGCATGTTTTCCGCATTATTATGTCATGAATTGCAGTATACTAGTACAAATATTAGACATGGGTTAGCTTGTGGTCCCTTGAGGTCATAAGCACCGTGTTGCATTTCGATTCAGAAAATTGGGGTGTTACAACCTCACTATTAGAGTACACCAAGATGTCATCAATTAACACAATGTTAAAAAGATCCAAGAACTACCTGGAAACCTTGTTCATCAAATCTATAAATGCCACTAGGGCATTAGTCAAGCCAAATGACATAACCAAGAACTCAAAGTTCCCATACCAAGTATAAAAAGCCGTCTTAGGGATATCTTCCTCCTTAATCTTAAGATGATGATACCCAGACCAAAGGTCTATCTTAGAAAAGAACTTGACACCTTGCAACTGATCAAAGAAATCATCTATCCTTGGAAGAGGATACTTATTCTTGACCGTTTCCTTATTCAATTGCCAATAGTCAATGCATATCTGAAGGGAACCATCCTTATTACGCACGAACAACACCAGTGCACCCCACGGGGATGCATTAGGACGAATAAATCTCTTATCCAGAAGATCCTTAAGTTGCTTCTTGAGTTCCCTCAACTTTACCACAACTATTCTATAATGAGAAATATATATTGGATAAATGTTCGGAATCAAATCAATACCAAACTCAATCTCTCTATCTGGAGGAACACTATGAAGATCATTCAAAAAGATCTCAGGTAACTCACTTACCATTGGAACTTCGTGAAAAGAAGGACCATCTGAGTTTGAATCTTTAATCTGGACCAAGTAATAAAGACACCCTTTAGAGATTAATCTCCGAGCTTTAAGATAAGAAATACGCCTCCCCCTAGTATCTATGGAACCACTCTTTCACTCTATAACCAGTTCACCAGGGAACCTGAAGATAACATTACGGGTCCAACAATCTAAGGACGTGTAACAAGATTGTAACCAATCCATCCCAGAATAACATCAAAATCCACCATATCTATCTCAAACTAATCTACCAAGGTCTATTTGCTACCAACAGATACCACACACCCCTTATGTAACCTTTTAGCAATAACCTAGTCACCTACAGGGGTAGAATTAGAAAAAGGATCCAAAACAACCTCAGGATCAAAACCAAAACATACATCTATATATGGGGTCACATAGGAAAGATTGGACCTCAGATCAAGGAGAAAATACACATCATGAGAAAAAGTTGTAACATACTAGTAACGACATCAGTTGATGCCTTAGATTCCTTCCAATATGCAAGAGCATTCAACCTATTCTATCATACTAGTAAGAATATCAGTTGATACCTTAGATTTCTACCAATATTCAAGAGCATACAACCTATTCTATCCTATGATGCTACCAGAAATAGGAGAAGACGTCAAAATTGCACCACTAGGTGCAGTAGTAGAAGATGAAGCAACTAGAGCTTTAACCACTTTTAGAGCACCCTTACCAACCAGACCATTTTTAAGCATATGGCCTGGCTTACCATATTTAAAACAATTGTCCCTCCCTTCATCACAAAATCCCCGATGAAGACAACAACAGAATCATCAAGGAGGATATGAAGAAGTAGACTATGCCTCACTGAATTAAGATTGGGCAAATTGTGCCTAAAAATTATCACTACCTAGCTGACGCCTGTTACCCAACTGCTTCAGGTAAGGAGCGTTAGTAGTAGAGTAGGAATCAGAACTCCCCCACTTCTTCTTTGGCCATTTCTCACCATCCCGACCACCCTTCTGCTGGGCACCACCCTGCTTAGAGAACCTACTTCGCTTACCCTGCTTTTTCCCAAACTCTACCTGTTTTCTCTTTTCATCCTCCACCTACTGTATATGGATAACTAACCTCAAAATATCCATATTGTTTATCGTAAAGCAGTCTTGCTTTCAAGGATCAAATCCCAAGATAGCCTATAAGTGAACTTTCTCATCCTCGCTCTCATATCAACCACCAAATTCAGAGAATTCCTTGACAGTTGATGGAACTTCAAGGCATATTCCTTGACAGATATTTTTCCTTACTTAAGATTCAAAAACTCCTCTATTTTTTCTTCTCTTATCTCCTGAGGAAAGAAGCAATCCAAGAAGGAATTAAAAAGGGCCTCCCACAAAGACAACTCCTCCACTTCATCCCTATCCCTATCACAGTCCTCATACCATTGGTACATAATTCTTTGAGCTAATAAGTTGTAAAATTCACCCCTTCCACATTCATGGCCTACATCACCCTAAATATTTTATCCAATAAATTCTGAGGATCCTTCTCCACTTTTAAACTAGTAAAAGTAGAAGGATTAATCTTTATGAATTGGCCAACTATTATGGCCTCAATAGATCAAACATCAGATAGATCTTGCTCAGCCTGAGAAGCAACCAACTGAGCAATAGTATGAATCAGTTAACAAAATTCCACATTGGTCACCTCACTTTGAGGAGGTCTAGTATCAGCTAGAGGAACTCCAAAACAATCAGTTAACAAAATTCCACATTGTTGTTACCTTGCAAGTATAGCTGGTATGACGATAACAACAATGTATCCTTAAATATGTATTATGGTTCAATGAATAGGAATGTGTGACTTCTATTTTAATTGCAATTTAATAAGGGTTGTGTAGTTGAATCATAAAAATAGAGGTCAAGTGACCAATATTGGAAACTGCGTTTGCCGATACGGGGGTCAAAGTGATCAGGGATGTTCGAGTCCCCCTTATTATTATTTCATGATTAGGGAGGTTCTAGTCCCCTATAAATCATCAGATGATTGGGTACTTAAGTCACCTTGGTATATGTTGGAGGGTTTGAGTCCCCTATGTGCATATATATGAGATTATTCTCCGGTTCGTGAGGCTACATGCACTGGGGCCCAACCAGGGGGTGAGAGTTGGGTCCTATATAGCCCGTGGGTAGTATTATATAATGGTTGAGCTACACAATCCAGACTAAAGTTTTGAAAAGTATGTTAAGCCTGTTCCCTACTCGATATGTTATATATATATATTTTTATGCATTGATTATATTCACTGGCTTTGAATTATTTTTAAAATATTGATCATAATGTTATATTATCCTTATCCTCAAGTTTCATTCTAGCGTTCACCCCACTAACCATATTTTAGTTATATCCCCATGAGATGCAGGAAGTGGTCATACTTTTACTCTTCCTACTCAGTGACTTGGATTTGTGATCAGATAGCGACTCAGATTTTAGTGGTGAGCTTCCATACTTTGGAAGAACCTATTTCATGTTTATGGGTTCCTTTACATTTTTACTATTCTTATGGATTTTGTTTTGGCTATGGTCGTGGGCATGTCCCGACTGGATACTTTTGGTTTTCATTAGAGGCTGTGTCGGGTTAATATTGGCATTGGCGGTATTAGTATTGGTGTTGGTATTGGCGTTGATGTTGATATCGACTGGTTTTAGTTGTAGACTTACTTTAGTTTCCTTAAGTTAATATATTCTTATCATGTTATATGTTCAAAAGTCAGCCTACTTTTGGTGTGGCATGTTTGGTTTGGTTAGGTATACGGGGTGATCTCCAGTCCATATGGGACTTGAGATACCCGTAACGGCCAGGATCTGGTTCGGGTCGTGATAGCTTCAAACCATAAAATTTAATTTAATCATCGGAGCAACTACTATATGTTCCCCTATCACGATGCTTCCCCCTAATGTGTTCCCCCCGTCAATATTCCCCATATTTCAGATAGATAGCCACAACAGTATCTCATCACTTCAACTCAGTAAGCACCTGGTCCCTCCTATAATTAATTTAGTATTCCCCCTTTTGGCATCATTAAAAAGAAATAACAATAAACCAAGAGTGAAATAAGCACAAATCAGTTAACTTATGTCCACAAGGGAAACACTAACATGAATGAACATCTTTGAGTAAAATAGACAGTTGATAAACAAAAATAAGGATTTCATTCACCTACTAAAGTTAAGTAACATTGTAGTGCATGATTAAATTTTTTGTTCCATATATAAAGTAACAAAAAGAACTAGTTTAGGAGTGGTATGCCACTCAACAAAATTAGGAAGATTAAGGACTTGGGGAGAGGGTTTTAAGAAGCAATTCTTGCTTTTGTAGCATGACAATGTAACTATTCCTTGGTTAGTGACTTTATTTTTGCATTCAAGCTGAGAACCTCATTAGTTAAAGTTGAGACCCTCGTCATAAGTTCAATACTCTCAATTCTAAGTGCTTCAGAAACACTTAGTCCCTTACTAGAAAGTTGTTGAATAGTCATTTGCAATTTTCTATTCTTTGCATCCTTAGCAGATGTGTTAAGATTCATTTCCTATAACTATTTACTTAGCTCTTCCTGAGAGATGGTTCATGATTTATTTTTACTCAAGTCCAAGGTGAGACATTTACTCTAAGCATGCATCATTTGAAAGTGTCTATATATATATATATTTTCAGTTCTTATTTTTCTTATGCATTCACCCCCAAACACTTAGTACATTCCCAAAGTACTGACCCACACGTATATTTATGTGCTAAATTATCTTATAATATAGGTTCTAGTGCTCATTTCCATTAACACAATTAACTATTGGCATCATCTCCTGCATCACGACTTTTGGTAAGTCCTCATAGTCCCAATACCCAGCTTACAAGACTCCTGTTCATTAATGAAGGTATTTTACCTACTTGATTTTTATTTATGTTTGGGTTAACTGGGGTCTGTCCCAATGGATATCTAATTAGTAGTAGAGGATTGTCAGACTATGTATGTTTTAGTTAAAGAGTTTTTTAAGTTTTTCAAAGTTACAGATTTATAATAGGATATGGAATTGAATATGTTAAATTTCTATATATGTTAGTTCATCCCTTTTTATATGAGTTCCAGGTTGAATAGATATTGTGGGTTAGCTTGGGGATATTCATAGTATTAAGCACCATGTGATATCCAGGGGTACTCCTGGGTCATTACAGTCGTATGCTTTTAACATCCACTATCCATGAACCAGTTTTGACTACAATCCTTTTCTCCTAATTGCAAACATACTCATTTGTTAGATTTGGAAACCCACTTGAGTTTGAGTTCCCAAAAGAAAGATAAGGGTATGATAAAATATTTCTTGGCCCATCTAGGTAGTGAGTTATTCTCCATATTTGTAAGAGGTTTGGAACCCTTAGGATATGAATTTTTCTTGCTTGAGTAACAAGAACTGTTCATTCAAGATCTAAGCCAACTTTGACAGTTTTTCTTTAACTTCCCTTCTCTTTCACAATGAGTACATAGAGGTTTGTAGACCTTGTTTCTAACACCTTGAACAACCTTCCCTTGAGATCCAAGTGATTGGGTTCTATACTGGTATCCAAGGCCTTTACTATTATTTACTCCCTGACCAGTTAAATTAGAAAGGATTTGTGAGGATAGGGTCTCTTTGAGGGATTTGTTAAGGTCTTCTCTTATATGAATCAAGTTTGTTTATAATTCCTCACTCTTATGAAGTGTAGTCATGAGGTGATTTTGATAATCCCTCAATTTCTCCTCAAGCTCAATTTGAAGTCTCAAGACTTCTTTCTTCCCTTTACTATAAGAATTATTTACTTTCTCCAGTTGACTCATTATAGATTTTTAGACTTTAATTTAGTGGACAATTCCTCTATTTCAGGTAACTACGGAGTTAAGGCAATTAATTAAATCTCTTTATTTTATACTTTCTCTTCTAAAGAATTTTTCTCATCACCAGTTCACACACAAAATCACTTTACACATTTGTAAGATTCTTTATTTTTTTAGCAGAGTAGTTATCGAAATTTTCCTTGATGTTAGAGAGAATTACCTTATCTTTTCAATCTTTCGTGTTTTACATAAAGGTAAACAAGGAATCATAGGTGACTTTAATATCCTCCACTACTATTATAGAACCATCTTCATATTTTTTAGCTTCATCAATTCACTAGAGGAGTCTCCCCAGATAGCTAAAGCCTGTTTTACTGCATAATTAGCTACAATGCTTCTTCTTGAATTTTTAGGGGCCAGGTCTTTCTTACCTTTGTAAGCTCCAGACTTAATTTATTCTTGATATTCCATTTTTTTATAGTGGACAATCGTTGATGAAATTCTGAAGACTTCTATATTTGTGACATAGTTCAACAGTACCTTCTTTTTTTCTATTGCTTCCATTCCTTTGAAATAGGACACTTTTCTTCATTGTTCTAACAATTCTTTTGGCCAAGTAAGCAACATCAGTGTCTTCCTTTCTTGATTTAGACTTTGATGCCTTTAATATCAAACATTTTCCCCCTTTTTACTTCCTTCTTCTCTTGCCATTGCTGCTTCTTGAGTTCATGAGTCTTTAGACTACCAATAAGTTCATCCATTGTGAGAGTCTTCAGGTTTCTTACCTCAGTAATACACTCCATTTTGCTTTCCCAAGACTTAGGAAGAACTCATAGAATTTTTCTTAGTTGTTTAAATAAAGGAATCATTTCTCCTAGATCGTGCAATTAATTTGTGATTGAAGTGAATCTGGTATGCATTTCTTGAATTGTTTCTCCTTCCTTCATAGAAAATGTTTCATACTAAGTAGTCAACATGTCAACTTTTAAATCCTTCACATCAGTTGTTCCTTCATGAGAAGTCTTCAGGTAGTCCTAGATTTCCTTAGCATTTCACAAACAAATCCTGTTATACTCATTTGGTCCTATACCACACATAAATAATTTCTTAGCCTTATAATTATTTTCAACTTTGTTGCGATCTTCATCATTAAATTCTCTCCTAGTTTTGACAACCAATATTTTTATGTCTCCTTCTTTGAACTCTCTAACTAGCACATGAGTACTATCAAGTATTACATCTATCAGTACACTGTCCTCAGCCATAATGAAGTCATACATCATGGTTTTCTACCACCCATAGTATTGCCCATTAAAGCGGGGTGGTCTAGTTGTAGATTTCTCTTCATCCATATTATACAGAGTAGCCATAATAAATAAATCACTCTACGTGTGAACCTTTTAGAGTGTTCTTGCTATAATTCCAATTGTTGAATCGTAGGGGCTGCACCACCATACAAGGGACCAGGTCCCTAAGAATTAGTTAAAGGAAATTAAACAGTAATGAGTATAAAATTGTTAGGAATGTAAAAACAAAGATATTTACTTGGAAACCTCCCTTTTCAAGGGAAGAAAAACCACGGCTTGCCTTCACAAGCACTCTAAACTTCAATATAATCAAAATTCATTGAGACTCCATTGGAACTTAACTTTAAGATCCACTTATTTGTAACAAATCAATTACATACTCCTCTTGACAACTCTGTCAAATATTGGTTAACTCTAACCAATATCACCTTAGGTAACTCTACCTAAGCAATCTACTACTAACAAATAAAACCCTTACTCTTATATGATGAGTAATTCTATTACAAACCAAGACTTAACTTACGAACAATTAAACTTGAAGCACAAAAAATCTTAGAACTTAAGCAATATTGAGTTTTCACCGTTTCTCCTTGAATCATTCATTTGCAAAAACTCACTGAATGAGTGGCATCCTTATCTATTTATAGTAGTGAATAATATAGGGTTGAAATTTTACTGGACAAGGTATCACAATGAGTACACTACACTTCTACATAGTTAGTTACACTAGCGGACAAAACTGCACAGAGTGTGACAACTGTACCACTTTATGATAAGCAAGGGACTTAGTCCTTTGTTGTCAACTGGTCATCATCAAAACATAGGACATCAATTATCTCCCTTTTTGAAAGAACAAAAAACCTTCTCTTGTTGCTTCTCTGATTTTTAAAATGTTCACGTGAAGATTCTTTGAAGGTTTCTTCTTTGAAAAATATTGAAACAAATCTGTAACAAGGTTCAATTTTAGTCTGTAGCCATTTTAGTGTAGTTCATATTTATATGCATATGATTTCACTAATTGATTAGTGAAACAACATTCAACTATCCTTTAAACTTAACTATTTGATTAGATTCTTCGTTTTATATTTACTAAGGGTTTCATTTAAATATAGGGGTAGTTTTAATTTATCAACCAAATATGAAAGTAAGAGAGAAATTTCTTAAGATTATTTGGTCTCAAAATCCTGATACTCAAGCTAGGAATTCTTGTGTGAACCTTCCATCCATAAATAAATCAGTCAAATAGATAATAAAAGTTAGTCATATTGATCGATAAAGCATTCTATCATAGGCAATAGCCATCCAAAAAGGAATTTCCAACCAAAAACTTCACCTATTGTAAAACTGAGCCTAGCATAATGGTAAAGCACAACTATCATTAATCATTATCTTAGAGGTGTGAGTTGTTATAAGTGTAACTGGCAATTTAGGAGAACTATGGGGTTGGATCCTTTAATTGTATAGTTTACCCTTCAAATGGGATGGTTTTAATTTTTGTTCTTCAAATAGAATGATCGTTAATTTTTACTCTTAGCAATCAAACTTATGTTTAGCGGGGAACACATTTTTTAAGACCCTAGGGTGAATCTTATGGGATATTATGATGTAAAAATATAATCTTATGCCCCACAAAAAGTTATTTTTCTTAAAAATAAAGAATTAAAGACTGTCACAAAATAGGGAAAAAATGCAAATGACCCACTCTGAAGCTAGATTTTCCCATTATACTAAGCCCAGCATCAACATACCTTTTTTATTCTCAGAAAGTAAGATTGGGGAAGATATAATGTATGCAGGCTTTACCTCTGCATCACCTCTGAGATAGAGAAGAAATTTTCAATAGACGCTCGGCTCAAAACATAAATAGTCTAGAAAAATCTAATACAAGTATAAAAGGCAATAGATAGTAACTAAATAACATATAGTAGTAAATCCACACTACAAAAAATAATACTCTATTTGATGGCAGAAAATAATAGATAGCTACCAAACTTAATGAACAAAAACTACTATAAAAGGGTAAGATCTAATCAATGGCATGTGGCATCAACTAAGAGTATCTTAGTCTTGAGGGATATTTCTAAACATTGATAAACTATGTACTGATAAAAGTAAGATGCAAAAAACCCCATATTAATAATAAAATAAGAAGAAAAATATAAATGTTGCTATGGCGACCAAAGATGCATATAGAAAATTATAAGGAGTAGGGGTTGACAAGTCAATCAGTACAACCTACAAAATACTAGATGCGTGGCTTATCTGTTAAAGTCATAGTTGATTAGGACATAGTTTTCAAAGTTTATTTAGGTAAGGTTCGCCAATATAAGAAATAAATAAGACGTATTTTTCATTCCCAATGGATAATCTTCTCCCTATTCCTCCTTCTCTATATCAATACAATATTAGTTCCTTTGTCTATAAGTTTTTTTTATTGATATCACAATCCAAAATCATCGTGAGTGGCAGCCACACTACTCACCCATAGGAGAACCATCTATCCTATAATAATCTCACAAGAAACACTTGGAAAATCAAGCACTAATTCATTAATATATAAAATCAAGGATTAAAAAAAGTACAATCAAGGCGGAACACTGTACTTAAAAAAATAAAGCATCCTTAGGAACCACAAGTCATCCATATCAAAACTAACTAAAGAATGTCAAGAAGGGGATTCATCAACTGAATAGACATATAAGTTTAGTAATAAGGAACTGTGACAATAAAGACAAATTACTTGGTATCCCCAATTTGCTGCTCACCCTAAAATAAGAAGTCAACTACTAGGATTATAAATGAGGTTCATAGGAGCCGCTGGAATATGCACTGCCTCACAAAAGTAATAACAAGTGTAGTGTAATGAAATAATAAAACAATAGCGTACTGGTATGGTCATTTATCAAACCCAAGATTATAATATGAACATATAATCAAATTATAGTACACTAGGTTAATTTAGGCTCAACAATCATACTTAGAATAATAAGCAACAAATAAGCAATTAGGGATCAAAAATAGACAAGTCAACATATTATCACCAGCCAAATTTAGTCAAATCAAGTCAAGATAATTAAGAACAATTTTCTTTAGCATCTAAACATATTTCCCCAATTCACTCATGGTACCATTAAACTTATTTGACCCTTGTAAATACATATTAGGTGTAATATAACACTATCCATGACTAGTAGCAGACATTTTTCATCCATGTACTAAACTCCAACATAAGTCTCTGCCAACCTTGTTTCACTAAAATCCTATGAGAACGTTCTAAACACCAAACATTTCACATTTAACAAATAAGGCAGGTGAAAATCATATAACAACCATAAGATCATTTGTATTGGCTAGACCAATAACATATACCAACAAGAGTCACTACAAATTAGTTAACAAGAACATATAGCACAAGTTGGATAACACTAGAATATCATCACCTACCTCATACAAAGCTTGCACAACTATTCTAAGACAAAGATTTCTTCTCTCATGAAATTTTTACTTGCACAGGATTTAGAATAGGAATGTAAACGCATAACCAATTCATGACCTACCATGTCAGGAATTATAGCTCACTTCCAACCCCTAAGGTTAAGTTCATTACCATTCATTTCTCGTTCTTGGGGTTTTCTAATATAATTCACCTAAAACTATCAATCCTATGGTTAAATTAGTGAAATAATGAAATTTAAGGGTAACTTAACTATTAATAAACAAAACACATTAACTTATTTGCCACTTTCCTCCTTTATATTAGAAAGCAACTAAATTCTACTTTAAAACCCTCCCTTAACTCTATAAATTAGAAATTCTAAGGTATAATCATAATTTACAAGTTAACGTGGATGGATTCCTTACCTTGTTGATGAAAAACAAAGAATATTTGGTGTAAATCATCCCACATCACCCCTTCTTCATTCCAAAATGAATTTTCACATAATAAGTTATTTTAGGGAAAATATTTAACTAATTAACTTAATTTTTTAGACACTATAGTGATGTACCATCTTTTTGACGATACATTTGAGGATTTTGGCTAGGAATAATTGCATGTTCTTAAGCAAATTTTGTTTGTTTTTAATCATATTTTTTTTATTGCGTAGGAAAAGTTATCTATTAAGAAAGCAAAAGAAATAGGCAAAAGGGATGTTGACTACTTCAGTTGATGGGCTTTCAACATATTGATGAGCCATCAACGCTTATCATCTGAAGTAGAATTCAAAAGCTACTGAAGACTCTAATTGATGGGCTGTCAACTAGTTGACATTCGTCAACTCTCATTATCAACATAGAGCAAATTATTATAAAGAGAGAACCTAATTGAAGACTCATGTTGATGAGTCGTCAACTGTGAGTGAGAAAATATGAGATATCATTCTAAAATTTGAATTTCCTCTGCTATAAATTGCAGCATTCTGGGTCTTGTCAGCGTTATTTTGTTCATTTCTTCTCAAATGTTATTTTGTGAGAATAATTGAAGTTTTTAATTTAATCTTGAATATTTTGGAAAAATTATGGATCTTTGAAATATAATTGGAGTGTTAACTCATATTGTGTAAGAAAAATTAATTAATCAATGAATTCCTCTTCTATATCATCTTTTAACTTCATGAGCAACTAAACTCTCATAACTAGGGTTGTGTAAGCCATGATGAATTCATTGTTTGGGTGTTACTGTTATTGGTACTTGAATGATAATAATAATTATATTGATAATCTTATAATTTTAATGAATTACTAATGGTTTCAAACATTAGAATATGTCATAGGGGTGATTCACTTAAAATAAGGAATTAAAATAGGAAAAGGAATTGTCAATAAGAATTCCGAGTTCCTAAGCTTTGTCTAATGGTCAATGCTTTTATAAGATTGGCTAACTTGAAATAAAGTCAAATTTCAATGTGATTTTCTTTAATTTTGAAATAATTAAAGTATTAATCACCTAATTTAGGTTGATAAACATTAGGGTGAACATTAGACATCAATGGTTTTATATTTTCCAATGTCATGAGAATTGTACTCAATAATTGGCACATAGTTGAAATATTATCCATGGCACACAAAATCATAGTTCAACTTCCCTACTGATTTATATCTCAATAATTTAACAATGTCTCTAGCAACAATTTGGATACTATTTTACAAACTGCCATAACAAAGCCCCTCATTTCATGGAAATTTAGGCTATCAGTCATTTCAATTACATACATCTTAGTTAACACCATATTACTTAAGGGATTCATTTCCAACCTATGTTGGGCTATATATTTGACAAAAATTGCTTACACTTCTTAAAAAAGAGCTGTCATGTGGGCATTTCAAAATTTTGAACTATTGTCGTGGAATACGATTGTCAACTCATGGTTTAGGTGAACAACTATTATCTTATAACCCTAAAATCAATATAACATTAAGCAGAACCAAAGATGCACAACAAGAAAAAAAATACTAACTGCACTTGCCACCACCCAACTGAACTAACAGAACACAGATGCACCTGAGCATATGTGTGCAAAACAATGACAATGAGAATCTGGGTGATGATGAGTTGGTTGATCCTGAATAGGCAATGTGTAAATATTGCCCCAACCAACAAATAATAGCAAGCACAAGGTAGAGGACGCCAATAACCTTCAATTAATTTGGCCTTCGATGATGAGGATAGTGCCAATTTAGATGAGGCTGGTTACATTGATACAATTTTACAACCCCCATTATCTCTTAAGGTGAAGTTTAATATCACCAGTGCTTAATGATACAATTACTTAACCTAAAAAGTTTATTTGATAGATTGCCTGGTGAAGATCCAAACATGCATTTGGCAAACTTTTTCAATATATAAAAGTCCTTGGATTTTCCAGTGGTTGGTCGGAATGCAATTTGATTAAGATTGTTTCTATTGTCTTTATTTAAGAAGGTGACTTTGTTTTTAACTTAATTGGTGACCAATTCTATAACAAACTGGAGTTCGGGGAAAGAAGCATTCCTAGAGAGGTTGTTTTTTCCTTCCAAGATGTTACAATTGAAGGATGAGATAAGCAACTTTAGGTAGCTGTTGAATGAGGCATTACCTGAAACTTGGATTATATTAAAAATAAAGTTTATTCAGTGTTCCAATAACAAGATGGCTGACGACCACTTGATGGAAATATTCTATAGGGCACTAAACTAAAATACAAAGCCAATAATTGATAATGTAGTGGGAGGTTCTTTCATGGGTCACACATTTATGGATACAATTGCGATATTGGATAGATTGGAAAAAACTAGCAGATCTTGGCACAGTAAGGATTTTTATGTAGCAAGAAACACTTAGACAATCGACATGTCAGTTGAGCAATGACAAAGAGAAGAGGAATGCGACCAAGATATGATGTACATGAAGACTCAAATGGATTTTCCCATAAACACTTATTGTTTGGTAGAGTTGAGAAGGTTATGGCAGTTGGTTCATACAGTAGAGCAACCGAATCTTTTTCTAAGGAAGAAGCTTACTACTTTAATAGCCAAGGGATTTTCGGGACAACAAGTAAGAAAACCAAGGTCGAAACTATCAAAGAGAAAATTATTATGAAAAATCTAGTTATATTGATTGTGATCAAGGGAATTGGAAGAATAAGGATGATTGAAGTAGGTTGTATGTGCCTCCAGGCAATCATGATAATTCTACAAATGACTCTGGGAAGCTTTCTATGGAAGCTGTGATGGCTAAGTCATTAAAAATGTTAGAATCTACTGATGCAGGTTTCAAGAAGATGAAACATAATTTATCAACTATGAGTCAACTAATTGATTCTTATTCCACTTCCATCAAGTAGTTAGAGCATCAAATGAATTAATTATCGACGTCTTTCAATCGATGGAAGAGTGGAACTATACCAGTAATACTACGAAAAATCTAAGAAATTATGGAACATGTCTAGCCATCACCATGAGAAATGGTAGAGTGTTTCCTGAATCACATTTGATAGTACAAATATATATGGATGAGGTTGCACCCGAGAATGAGATCACTATTGATGATGTTGATATGAAAAGTGGTCCAACTGAGAGTTAGAAAATGGAATATATAGGTGAAAAGAAGGCTACTATTGGGCAGTCTCCTATATGTATGACTGAGGATTCTTTGAGACAGAAAAAGGGAAATAAAGTGGAAATACCACTAGCACAAATTCTATGGCCTTTTCCATTTTCACCTAAGATGACAAAAAGGTGAAAAATGGTAAGTTTAGTAAATTCATAGAGATATTGAAGTATTTGTTGGTAAATGTTCCACTGATTGAAGATTTGGTACAAATGCTAGGATAGAAAACTATTAGCTATGAACCAATGGAGAATTTCTATCTTTGCAGTGCAATTTCCTTGAGATTTTTGGTCTAAAAGAATGTTGATCCTAGGAAATTCACTATTTCGTGCATAATTGGTGCATTTAGGTTTGTTAAGGAACTTTTTGACCTTAGAGCGACAATTTGATGCCCTTTTCTATATATCACAACTGGGCTTAGGAGCCCCCAATCCAACATCCATGTAGTTATTAATGTCTGAACGTTTGGTCAAACGACCTATTGAAATTCTCCATGATGTATTGGTAAAAGTGGAAAATTCCATATTTCTAATGTACTTCATAATTCTTGATTACTATTTCAAATTTAAAGTACCCATAATCTTGGGTAGATAATTTCTAGCCACTAGAAATGTGTTGGTATATAGAGAGAGAAATAAGATGAAATTTAAGCTTAAGGATGACAAGTTGAAGTTTGAAGTATGTCAGTCCATAAAGCAACCGATAAATATATATGTTGTTTCAGTTATTGATATTGTGGAAGAATATGAGATAAATGTGATTTGTTGTTGAAACTTTTGTAGTAGTGTTGGTGAATTTCAACATCAATAGCCTTGAATATAATGATGAGGTAGTTTGTGCATTGACTAGGATGAGATCATATTCATATTCCCCAAAGAAGTTGGACCTGTACTTAAAAATAGGCCAACACCCCAATAAGTCAGTCTATTGAAAAGCCACCAGTGCTAGAGCTGAAGGAATTTTTGAGTCACTTGAGATATGTGGGCAAAGAAACTTTGTCAGTTATTATTGTTGAATATTTTCTTGAACTACAAGAGAGTCTCTTGTATCAGTATTGAGAAGGAACAAAAGGGGTATTGGGTGGACTACTATAGACATCATTAGCATCCCACCAGGTATTTGTACTCACAAGATTCTATTAGAGAAGGACCGCAGTGCCACTATTAAACATCAGTGAAGGCCTTACCTAGTAGTAAAAAAAATGGTAAAGAAGAAGATTATAATGTAGGTCAATGCAGGAATGGTGTACCTAATCTCTGACAATAAGTGGGTAAGCCAAATCCAGTATGTCCCTAAGAAGGGAGGTATAGTTATGGTAGCTAATGAGGAAATTAAGTTGATTCCATTGAGGTCTATCAGGGGATAGATGGTATAGATGGATTACAGAAAGTTAAACTCTTGGATGCTTTAGAATCATTTTCCAATGCCTTTTATCGATCAAATTATGAATTTGTAAGAGAGAAAGGGGTTGGTATTGATTCTTGTAAGGTTATTAAGGATACAATTAAGTATCTATCACACCCAAGGACCAAGAAAACAAAATATTCACATGTCCTTATGGGACCTTTTCCTTCAAGCGAATGCCTTATAGATTGTGTAATTACCTAGATACCTTTCAAAGGTGTATGATGTCAATTTTATAAGATATCGTTGTGGATACTTTTGAAGTGTTTATTGATAATTTTTTAGTGGTACATGAATTTTTTACTATTATTTGACAAACTTAAGCAATTCTTTCTATCATTGTGTAGAGTTCAACCTTTTACTTAACTAGGAAAAATGTCACTTTAGGGCGAAAAAGGGAATTGTATCGAGGAACAAGACCACAGCCAAAGGAATTGAAGTTGATCGGGCCAAAATCAAGGTAACTGGAAAGCTACCACCACTAATCTTGATAAAGAGAGTTTGTAGTTTTCTTTCATGATGTTGGCCATGAAGCATTTTCATGGAGGTTCATTAAGGACTTCTCCAAGATTGCCAATCCATTATGCAAACTATTGTAGAAGGAAGTGAAGTTCACATTTGATGATGGTTTCTTAAAGGCATTGCAATGTCCTAAAGTTAAATCGACAGCTGCCCCAATCATTATTTCTCTAGATGGTTCCAAACTATTAAAAATGATATACAATGCAATTAGAGTTGCATTTGGGAATATTTTTGGATAGAAACGAGAGAAACACTTTCATCCCATTTAATATGCTAGGAAGGCATTGAATTGAGCTCAAAAGAACTATATTATTATTGAGAAAGATCTCCTTGATATGGTCTACACCTTTTAGAAATTTAGGGCTCACTTTCTTGGAACTAAAGTTATAGTTCATACTGACCATGCGGTGTTGAGATATTTAATGGAAAAGAAAGATGCTAAGCATAGTATAACTAGATGGGTATTGTTGCTATAGGAATTTGACTTTGAGGAAAGAAGTTGGATGAGTTAGAAATTGATGAATTATTCCCAGATGAATGTGTACTTGTAGCCACCCTTGACCTAGTACCTTGGTTCGTAGACTTTACCATGACTTGGTCAATGACATCATCCCAGATGACTTAAATTTCCATTAAAGAAAGAATTTCCTACATTATGTGAACAATTACTTATGGGATAAGCACTATTTGCTTAGACTTTGCACTAAAAATAACATTTGGGGATATGTACCGGTGATGGAAATATTGAATATTTTGCAGGCATGCCATTCATCCCAAATGAGAGAACATCGTGTGGGTGATTGGATGGATAGAAAGATTTTGCAAAGTGGGTACTACTTCCCTACTATTAATAGGGATGCATATTTGTTCCTTAGATCTTGTGATCAATTCCAATGACAAGGATTAATTTCTAGACATTAAGAGATGTCAATGACCAAAATATTAGAGGTTGAATTATTTGATCTGTGAGGCATCGATTTCATACATCCTTTTGTGGGTTCTTATGATCATAAATATTTTTTGTTGCATTTAACTATGCTTCCAAATAGGAATAATCTATGGCATTAGCATCAAATAGAATGATTAACAAGATATTAGCCTAGTTTGTTAATGCAAATTAGAGTAATTGATCATGGAAGCTTTATGATGCTCTTTGGGCATACCATACTATCTTTAAGATAATAATAGGTATGTCCTTATCCAAATTAGTATTTCATTAGCCTATCACTTACAAGTAGAGGTTGAACACAGAGCTTTATAGGTGCTCACAAAGTAGAATTTGAGCTGGAACAATGCAGTTGATATAAGATTAGACCAGGTAAACTAGATGGATGAATTTTAGCTTCATGTTTATGAGTAAGATGATCTCTATATGGAAAGTATAAAGTTTTACGACAAAAAAAATGAAAAGAGGTAATTCAAAGTGGGTTATCTTGTACTATTGTTCGACTCGAGGTTTAAACTTCTTCCCAGAAAGCTGAAATCTAAGTGGTCTAGACATTTTAAAGTAACTTATGTTTTTCTATTTGGGGTGAAGGAATTCACAGAATAAGGAAGATGTTTAAAGTGAATAGTCAAAGCATCAAGAAATATGTCATCCCAATAAAAGAGGCAAAATTATTGTCTTTGGTGTATGTTGATGAAGTTTTAGTAATCAAGATACCCAAGTCATGCCGCGTCGTTAAATCAAGCACTAATAGGAGGCAAACGATATCTTGTTGTTGTAAAATAATGTTAAAATAGGTTTTATTTATGAATAAAGTTAATTAGTAGTTGAAGTGTTCATATAACAAGTTTGATCTCAACTATTAGCTTAAACGAATAGGATTGATGAGTTGTCAATACATTGATGCATTGTCAACTCTATGTTAGCAATATAAATAATAAAAGAGGCACATTTTTTATAAGAGTGACAACCAAGGATTGAAGAGCCACCAATGAGTTTATAGGCTATAAACCCAGATCATCAATTATGATAAGGGAGTCAACCAATCAATATGAGGATCAGAAGTTAATTGATGAGCCATCAATAAGTTGATGACCGGTCAATATAGTCGTCAACAATCATGGGAAATGGAGCAATTTTTCCTAAGGTTTGCGAGCTCGTTGATGATCTGTCAACTAGTTGATGAGGCATCAACTAAAGTTAGACCCAGGTAAGTATACCTTCACTTAAAATAGCCCAATCTCATATCCTCAACCTAACCCACTACCCATAACCAAACCGACCCTAAAATTATTCAATGTTCAAACCCTAAAACTTGAATTTTCTTTAAAATATGAAATTTAATAAAAGGAAAGTAAGAAACCATTAATTTCAAAAATCTTATCCTTTTCCACTAAATTACCACCCCTACCCCCACTACACTCCTTTTCAACATTTCACCTAATCCCATTCTAATTATGTAACTTATTTTACTTCCTACCACCTTTAAAGCTCATGTACAATTATGTACAAAGTGGACACCATCAAAAGCTTCACCCACCATCACCAATTAAGAAATCCAAGTCCAAACTTTCATCATATTCTGGTTGCTCTAGTGTACTTAATCAACAAGGTCTATATTTTCTTTAATTCCCTTCTTTTCTTTTTAAAACATGAGGTATTACTATAGGCGAATAATGCATGTTTATTTCAGTTGAAGAAATATTAGAAAAATAGGATTGCCCATGTTTTTTCATATGGGTAAAATTTGAGTTACCCTAGTTATATGCTTGGGAATTATAAATCCTTCATTAGGTTATGAGTATATCTCATAAGAGTGAGTAACCTTGATAACTCAATGGATAATATATCATTCCCTTAGCCAATTTTTTATTCATAGGAAGTAAATTTGATAATCATATTGCTTTGGATCGACTACGAAGGTTGACAAGCCTTCAACAAGTTAATGAGCAGTCAACCCAAGTCATCAATTATGTACATTATTTGGATCCTTCTATTTTAGGGTAAAGATGGATATTAATGAGTCTTCAACCTTATAAATATGAGTATACATTCTATCTTAGGCCGACAATAAGGGCTGAAAATCCATCAACTCACGTCTTTAACCATGAAAATACTTATGATCATTCTGTCTTAGGTTGATGAGCAATCAATGAATTGACGATTTGTCTGCCCAAGTCATCAACTATGTATATTCTTTACGTGATTATTTTAGGTTGATCATAGAGGTTATCGAGCCATCATCAAGTTAACGAGATGTCAACTCATGTCATAAATCATGTAAATATAATTCAAATCTATACATTCTTTCTTGTTTACTTCAGTTACTAATTGGCATTATTATAATTCCAACATAATTTTTTTTCAAAAGGTCAAACTAATATAGTGGTAAGGCTAAGCTAGGAAGAAAAATCTCCTCAGCTCAAAGATTATTTATTGAGTCTGAACATGAGGTTAAGAAGGATAGGCCCTAGTGTTATCCAATGAGACAATGTCTATCAAAGAGAATCGTCTCCAAGTATGTAGAGAGGGAAATGCCTATGGAGAAGACTTGGTAACACCATCTCCCACAAAATAAGTAGACATGCAAATTAATTCCTTTTGTTAGCTTAGATATTGGCCAATGGAGCCTTAGATTGGATGGCAAATTCCAATGCTAAAATTATCAAAGCTTCCCTATCTTAGGTGGTAAAATTTTGGTAGGGTGCTATGAGGTTTAGAATAATGTCAGTAGTAGGAGATAATATCTTCGACAAAGATAGACAAATATTAGTAGCTAGTTTTATATCTGGGTTCAAGATAATATCTTGAAAAATAATTTCATATGAGACCAAAATAAGCGCCACAATATGAGATACTTTATATCCATTCCTATGTTCGATCACAAATTTATATGAAGTAGCTCATATTCCCATAATAACCCGAGTTGATAATAAAGTGAAAGCCAAAAAATACATACTTTTGATAGATCAAAGGGTAAGGTTAGGATCATATTGAGTTTGTGCACGCATGATCATTTGGGATTTGATACTCCGACTACAAGGAATATGTATACAATTACAGCTGCATCAGGTTACACATCAGGTATACAACTTTCTTTAGCCGAGTCTCTTCATACTTTCTCATTTGCAGATACTGCACCTATACTTGAGACTAAGAATATTATAGAGCTACAACTTAAGAATTAGGGAATGCAATTAATCATCAAAAATGAAAAACAAAAATAGTCTAGCAAGGAAAGATATTTGATGCTTTGTTAAAATTATTTTCCCAATAGTTCAAAACTTTCATCTCTAGGAAAATCAAAGAGGCATTGGTACTTTATGCTACTTTCTTTGGGTACATTGATGATATGTAATGTTGAGTCAATGATAGGTTAAAGAAAATAACTATCCCTGACCTTGAAAAATTAGAGGTGGCAATGAAGAAGGGTAAGGCTGACTTTAATTCTTTATAATGTCGAATAATATTGATATTGATAAGGAATTAGATGAGGAAGAGGAGGTTTTGTATGATATAATACGCAACCCTATTTATCCTTAAAGTTAAAATAAAGCAAAGAAATAAAGAAGAACGGATAAATATCGAGCAAAAAAGGGAAGAAATAGAAGAAAAAATTCATGAAAGAAGCAATAAGGAGATCCAATGAAGAGAATAAATCAGGAGAGAAAACATTATGGTCTCATGCAGTGTGAGCCTCTGCTAATTGATGACCCATGGAAGTGGGTACAACTGAAATAAGTATAGAGTTTTCTACTCCATTGACTATCATATTAAGCGCACCAGTCATTCCTGGTGCCACTATTGATCTTGTTGTTGTTCCTGATGCAGTCTCTGATTCTATTTCATATGACACAATGGCATAGAGCACTGAAGGTACATCCTCATCTCAATTTTTACACTTTGTAAGTGATGAATTTGGATAATGCATAGCCTTTTGTTTAGGGTTAGGGGTATTTGTATCTACTAGGATTTTTATAGCCTGTGTTTTTTTCCTTTGTGTGCACCTAGGAGAATCAACATGTTTAGGTCATATTGCTTTTGTAATGTGTATGTTTGCATATTGTTGGGTATCCTGTATGCAAATGGTCGATAGGAAATAAATGACACTTATTGTTTTGGTTTAAATTTTAATGGAAATGAGGAGCCATCAAAAATTTTTGTGGCACTATTTTCTAAATTATCCATTATGGATTGGTACTTGTCATTAGTAATATATGAATATGGCGATGTATGCTTAAGCTTGAGTATGAAACGAATGGTTTGTGGTGACTGTGCAATTCCATGTCATTAGCGTGTAAGGTTATTACACTTTTTATTATTTTTTCATGTATCTAAAACTTTCACAGTTGATTCTATTAAGCTTTAAGTGGGTGTCTACAAAATGATCACAGGTTGTGTTTGATGTTTCATCCACTTAGCCTAAATTAGTTGTATAAAGTATGAATTTTAATCTCTTGATCCCTATTTAAGATGACCTACCTTCTATGTTAAAAACTTGTTCACCTTCACTATTTTACTGTTGAACCTCTATTTTGTCCCTAGTCCCTCATTAGACATCATGCACCTCAACTTAGGAAAATCACCTAAGTTGAAGGTGGCTACTGTAGAAAGGCTTAACTAGTAGAAAAGGTATGAAAAGACCAATGGATAGAACAAGATACTATGGGCACGTGTGGCTGTATATATATGTGTGTGTGTATATATATATAAATATTTTTTCAAAAAATAAAAGATAAAAGATATTTAAAAATATAATGGATGAGTATTGTGTAATTAAGAAAATAAAAGACTTAGGAGATCTGTTGCACTAGGTAGTGGGGCTTGTGGAAATATTTAGGTGAATAAGACAGAGTGTTAAGTTAAGAGGAAATTCATAGAAAATTCATGTCAAGTAGGGCTAAGTAACTAATTCCAAATTTATTCAACCTACACCTAAGCCTCTAGTACAAGCAGTGTAAAGTCCTATAGTGATCTTTGTCAATCTACTGAAAAACCGAGGTAGAATGATAAGGGCATGCATATGGTATACTATGAGCATTAATTGAAATGTAATTGTAAGATTTAAGAGTTTTAATTTCCAGTTCCTAAATAAAAGTATAAATTCTTTCTAAGGAGCTTCTTGATAGTTAGGGTATGTGAATGTCACTTAAAACCACTGATTATTAGATTGATTACTTTAAGAGTATATAGTGTTGCCTATTTGTATTGTAATGCTAAGCATAGATTTGTGTGCTTGATTGGTAACAATTTCATTCTCATTACACTGGGTTTTCTATCCCTTTAAAGTTTATTATGTGCACAATACAATGTTTTTTAGTTGCTTGAGGACAAGAAAGTGTTCTAAGTTGAGGATGCTGATGTGTCGGCTTTTTGACGAAACATTTGAGGCTTTTGGGTAGGAATAATTGCATGTTCTTAAGCAAATTTTGTTGTTTTTAATCATATTTTACTTTGTTCGATAGTAAATTTATTCCTTGAGAAAACTAGAGAAAATAGGAAAAACGAGTGTTGACGACTTGCCATTAACTCTCATCATCAACCTAAAGCAGAATTTTGAAGTTGTAGAAGACTTTATTTGATGGGATGCCAACTAGTAGATAATCCATCAACTCTCATTAGCAACCTAGAGTAGATTGTTATAAAGAGAGGAACCAGTTGAAGACTTATGCTGATGAGCCATCAACTATGGCCATCAACTATGTGTTGGAAGATGAGATATTATTTTAAATTTTGAATCTCCTCTGCTAAAAATATCATCTTTTATGATTTTCTCAACATCTTTTTGTTTGTGGGAATAGTTGAAGTTTTATACTTAATCTTGGATATTTTGGAAATCATATGGATACTTGAATGAAAATTAGAGTGTGAATCCATATTTTGTAAGAATATTTCTTTAATCTATAAATTTCTCTTCTATATTCAATTTGAAATTCATAAGAAACTAAACTCCCAAAACTAGGGTAGTGAAGAGCCATTGTGAATTCGGTGTTTGAATGTTTATTATTGTTGTGATTAAAATAATGATGGGAATTATAATGATAATCTTGTGATTGTAACAGATTACTAATGATTGAAAACATTAGAACATGCCTTAGGGCTAATTCTCTTGAAATAAGGAATTAAAAGAGGAAAAGGGATTATCAATGAGGATTCTGAGTTCTTAATCTTCGTCTAATGGATAATGCTTTTACGAGATCGACTAACTCAAAATGAAATTGAATTTGAATGCAATTTCCTTTAAATTTGAAAAAATTAATGTATTAATCACCTAATTTAGGTGAGAAACATTTGGGTGAAAATTAGACAACAATGGTTTTATATTTCGCAATGTCATGAGAATCGTACTCAATAATCGGTACATAGTTTCGCTATTAGCCATGGTAAACAAAATCCTAGTTCAACTTCTCTACTAATTTATATCTATAAAATTTAACATTGTCTCTAGCAAGAATTTGGATACTACTTTACACACTATTATAATAAAACCCTTCATTTCATGGAAATTATCAACTATCAACCATTTAAATCACATGCATATTAGTTAACACCATATTTCCAATGGGGTTCGACACCAAACTATGTTGGGTTGAATATTTGATAACGGCCTTTTATTCTTCTTCAAAAGGTATTGAAGTTTGGTTATATCATATAGAAGCATCGTTATAGCATCACTGGTCGCTATAGCGGCATTGATTATCCTTTGACCTCCACTATAGCGGGAAGTTCTCCATTATAGCACTAATCAATGTAGAGGCGTTCCAGTCACTATACAGTCTTCAATAGCATAGAATATCTAGTTTTTCCCTAAAATTCCACTTTTTACAATACACTTTAAACCTAGACATTCCAAACAATGATCTTTATGCTAAGATCAATTTAGAGAGTTCTACTTACCCAAATTTAGTTTCATAAATTTGAACTAGTTCCTTATCATCTTAGCTATCTATAATTTAATTTTAATGCCACTAAGACCATCCATGTCATTCCCGGATTTCCCTAGACTATACCTTTCTTCGATTTTATTCGAAACTAGCTTAGCTTGAAAATTATAACTTGAAAACTAAGAAGATTTTAATATGGGTATTTTATCGATAGGTTCAAAGATTATGATGGAAATGGTCATTACAGAAGATACCAATTTATACATTGTTCATCAATGAATGATCAAACACTAAAGTAGGCTAAAATGCGGAGAGAAAAGAGTACCTAAATCCTTAAATAATTGAGGGTACTTGTACTGTATGTCCTTCTCAATTTTGTATGAGGCTTTCTCAACTGAGTGATGCTTCCATTGAACCTTAACAAATTATCTCAATCAAGAATCTCTACTAGTTCTTTTTTGTAAGACAAATACTTGTCTAGAAGCACTAAATCCCACTTAATGATGTAGTCTTTATCCCCATGGTACCTTTTCGGCATTAAGATATGAAATAATGAATGGATTTGCGAAAACCCAAGTGGTTGATATAATTTGTATGCAAATGGACCTACCTCTTCAAGAACCTCTTAGCGATCGATATACTGTAGGCTAAACTTTTCCCTCTTACTAAACCTCATAGTTTCCTTTATGGGAGAAAACCTTAAGCATAACTTGATCACCAACTCTGAAGTCCATGTCGATTATCTTATGGTTCACATACTTTTTTGCCTACTTTATGGAAACAAAAACTTGGTTTGAATAAACCTTACTTTCTCTCGAGTCTCCTTTACCAATTTAATGCTCAAGGGTTTTTCATTACCATCCTCAAACCACTCAATAGGTGACCTACACTATTTTTCATAGAGTGCCTTGAATTAGACCATATTAATTCTTGAGTTATAGTTATTATTGTATGAAAACTTACACTACAGAATAAAAGGGTCCCTTTGACCACCAAAATCAATATTCATACCTTCAATATATCCACTAGCACCTGGATTTTTCTCTTTGACAGCCCGTTAGTTTGAGGATGAATCGTTATGCTAAATGTGAGCTTGGTGCTCAACTAATCATACAACATGTCCTAGAATTTGGAAGAGTACTTGGCGTCACTATCCAAAATAATGGTGAGGGACACCCCATGAAGTCTGACAATATCTTTGACGTAGATTTTAGCTAACTGCTGAGAGTTATAGTCTACCCGAATCGGTAAAGAGTGAGTTATTTCATTTGCCAATCTACTATCACCCTAATAGTTTCATAATTCCCTAAAGTCTTAGGAACACCCACCACAACATTCATAGAAATATACTCCCACTTCTACATAGGTATAGGCATCCTCTGAACAAATCCTGCAGGCCTTTGGTGTTCATACTTTACCTGCTGACAATTATGCCACTTGGACTCATAATCCACTATGTCCCTCTTTATCTCAGGCCACCAATAAAACTCCCTCAAGTCACGTTACATCTTAATTGTACCCAAATAAATATAATAAAGTGAACCATGGGCCTCTTAAAACACATTGTGAATCAAATCAACAACCCGAGGCAGACATAATCTCCCTTTAAACCATAACACCCCACCTACATCAAGAGTGGCATCCACCACCTCTCCACACACCACTTTATTCAAGAGTGTATTCAGCTTCTCATCCTTCAATTTCTTGGCCTTAATTCGATCTAGAAATTTTGACTTTACCTTGACACTAGCCAACACACTACCCCTATCTGAGACCTCAAATTACTTTCTCAGAGATTCAAGAGTTTTAAACTCTCTAGCTAGTGGTCATCCAATCACCCACAAGAATGATAAACTATCCATACTTGATGAATTTTGGCTCAATGCATCTACCTCCATATTAGTATTACCTGAATGATATTGAATCATTAAATCATAGTCCTTCAAACAATTTCATCCACATCCACTAACTTTGATTTAGATCCTTTGATTGACTATGTGTTGTAGGCTACAATGATCCATGAAGACCTCATACTTGACACCATAAAGACAATATCTCCAAATTTGTAATGCAAACACCACCACTTCCAACATTATGTCATGTGTTGGGTGGTTCCTTTTGTGATGCTTCAACTGCCTTAAAGCATAAGCAATGCCATTTTTATCCTGAATCAAAACAACAACCACATCTAAAAGTGAAGCATTGCAAAACACTATAAAGTCCTAACCTTGAAACGACAACAAAAGAATAGATATTGTAGTCAAGAGTGTTGTAATTTTTGAAGCTCCCTTCACATTGATCAGACTAATGAAATGGCACTTCCTTCTGAGTCAACCTTATCAAGTGTATTATAATGGATGCAACATTCTTAACAAACCTACAGTAATAACTAGCAAGGCCTACAAAGCTCCTTACCTCATCACTAAACTAGACCGATTCAATATCTTAACTACCTTAATCTTTTGGGGATCCACCATCACCCATTTTTAGAAACCATATACCCCAAGAAGGTAACTAAAGACAACCAGAATTCACACATTAAAAATTTAACAAATAGCCTCTTTACCTTTAAAATATCCAAGACTGTGCAAAGATGGTTTGCATGCTCTTCTTTACTCTTAGAATAGACAAGAATATCATTAATAAACACAATAAAAAAGAACCCAATAATGACATAAATATCACATTCAACAAACTCATAAAGTTTACAGGTGTATTGGTTAAACCAAAAAGACATCACCAAATATTCATAATGACCATACCGAGTTCTATAAGCTGTCTTTGGTACATCCTCTAGTCTAATTTTCAATTACTGATAACCTAACTGCAATCAATTTTTGTAGAAACTGATGCACCATGTAATTGGTCAAATAAATTATTTATTCAAGGAAAAAGGTACTTATTTCTGATAGTAACCTTAGTCAACAGTCTATAATTAATGCACATTCTCAAATTATCATTCTTTATTGAACAAAAAGGACTAGTGCACCCCAAGTTGAAGTATTTGGATGAATAAAACCCTTGTTATATAGCTCCTGTAATTGTGTCTTGAGCTTTCTAAACTTTATTAGAGACATTCTATATGGAGGAATGGATATAGGGTGAGTTCCCAACTCTAAGTCAATATAGAAAACAATATCTCTATATGGAGGTATACTCGGTATATTTGAAGGAAAAAATAATAACAACAACAACAACAACCCAGTATATTCCCATACAGTGAGGTCTGGGGAGGGTGAAATGTATGCTGTCCATACCCCTACCTCTAAAGAAGTAGAGAGGCTATTTCTGATAGACCCCCAGCTCAAGAGAGAGAATAGTATAGCAAGGGCGTAATGCAACTTAAAACAGGATGTATAACACAATAGAAATAAGTGATAAAATAATAACAGTAAATATCAAGGAAATACAAAATAAGTAAAGTACAAGCAATACAAAATAAGAAATAGGAAAATGGATACTCTCCTAGTAGTAAACAATACACTCACAGAACTAAGAGGAATACCACCCCCACACTCTCCTAACAGCTAGACACAACCCACATACTCACACTTCCACCCTAATTTGCAACCTTCACACCTTCCTGTCTAGGGTTATGTCCTCAGTAAGCTGCAGTTGCTCCATGTCATGCCTAATCACCTCCCTCTAGTATTTCTTTGGCCTACCTCTACCCCTCTTGAAGCCATCCAAAGCTATTCTCTCACACCTCCAAACAGGGGCATCCGTGCTCCTCCTCATCACATACCCAAACCATATCAACCTACCTTCTTTTATCTTGTCCTCTACCAAAGCCACTCCTACCTTCTTTCAGATAATCTCATTTCTGACTCTATCCCCTATAGTGAGACCACACATTCAATGCAACATCCTTATTTTTGCCACCTTCAATCTTTGTATATGGGAGTTCTTGACTGGCCAACATTCAGCACCATACAGCATAGCCAGATAGCCTGCCACTCTGTAGAATTTTCCTTTAAGCTGAAGGGGCACTTTCCTATCACATAACACTCCCAAGGAGAGCCTCCAATTCATCCAACCTACTCTAATATTCTTAGAGACATCCTCCTCAATCTTGCCATCCCCCTGAATAATAGACCTAAGATACTTAAAACTATCCTTTTTACAAACATCCTGAGAGTCTAACCTCACCAACACACTATCCTCCTAACTTAAGTCACCGAACTTGCATTCCAAATACTTCATCTTGGACCTACTCTACCTGAACCCCTTAGATTCCAGGTTTTTTCTCCAAACCTCTAATTTCTCATTCACCCCCCTCCCCCATGTCTCATCAATCAACACTACATCATCTATAAATAATATACACCATGGTACCTCACCTTGAATACTCTACGTTAAAACATCTATCACCAACACAAAAAGGAAAGGGTTGAGAGTCAATCCCTAGTGCAAACTTGTCTCTACTGGAAAATGCCCTGAGTCTCCTCCCACCTTCCTCACCCAAGTCTTCCTTCCATCGTATATTTCCTTAATAGCTCTAATGTATGACACCTGCACTCCTCTCACCTCTAAGCATCTCCAAAGAACCTTCCTAGGTACTCTGTCATACGCCTTCTCCAGATCGATGAACACCACATCTAAATCTCTCTTCCTTTCCCTATACTTCTCCACCAACCTTCTCATCAAGTGAATTTTCTCTATCGTCGAGCGACCAGGCATCAAACAAAACTAATTCTTTAAAATGAAAAATGACCCTCCTCAATCTCTGCTCAACCACCTTCTCCCAAATCTTTATAGTGTGACTCAACAGCTTAATTCTCGTATAATTATTAAAACTTTAAATGTCACCCTTGTTTTTATACAAAGGAATCATCGTACTCTATCTCCATGCCTCAGGCATTCTCCCAATCATAAAAATGGCATTGATTAAATCAGTCACCCACCTTAAGCTGCCCCCACTAGCATATTTCCAAAAATCTACTGGGATCTCATCGGGCCCCATCGCCCTACCCCTCCGCATTTTATGAATAACCTCTCTGACCTCCTCAACCTTAAAACGGCTATAGTAAATAAAATTGCAGCTCTCGTCTGAGTACTCCAACTCTCCTAACACAATGCCTCTATCCCCTTCCTTATTTAAAAGCCTATGAAAGTACTCCTGCCATCTCTTCTTAATGTGAACATCTTTCACCAACACTCTACCATCCTCTCCCTTAATGTACTTCACATAGTTGAGGTCACGACCCTTACTTCACATAGTTGAGGTCACGACCCTTCCTCTCCCTAGCCTTAGCAAGCCTATACAACCTTTTTTCCCCAGCTTTCTCTTCTAACGCCGCATACAAACCCTCAAATACTACTATTTTAGCTGTTGTAACTGCTAATTAGCCTCTTTTATTGCTACTTTGTAGACCTCCCTATTCACCCATTTCTCCTCTTTATCCTTACTATCAATTAACTGAACATATGCTCCTTTATTGATCTCCACTTTATTCTTAACTTCCTCATTCTACCACCAATCCCCCTTATGTCGTCCTACTCGACCCCTCAAAACACCCAACACCTCTCTAGCCATCTCCCTAATGCAGTTGGCCGCCTTATCTCATATAATATCCACATCCTCCCTACACTTCCACACCCCTATTCCTACCACCTTCTCCCCTATATCTAGCATACTAATAAGTGTCAAGCTACCCCACTTAATTGAGGGTCAACCCTCTCTGGCCCTACTCTTCTTGTTCTTCTTGATAATCAAGTCCATTACTAAAATCCTGTGCTGAGTCAAAAGATACTCACTCAAAATGACGTTACAATCCTTACACATAAACCTATCCCCCTTTCTAAGCAACAGAAAGTAAATTTGAGTCTTGGCTGAAGTGCTTCAGAAAGTAATTAGGTGATCTTTCTTCTTTAGAAAGTTTGAATTGACAACCACTAGTCCAAAGGCCCTCAAAAAATCCAACAGAGCAACACCCTCACCATTTATGTCGCCGAAACTAAACCCTCCATGCACATCATCATAACCACCTAAAAAACCACCAATGTACCCATTGAAGTCCCCGGCTTTGACAATTTTCTCCGAGCTAGGCACGTTTCTCACCACCTTGTCCAAAGCCTCCCAAAATCTTGCTTTCACCTCCTCAACCAAGCCCACCTGCGGCGCATAAACACTACACACATGTAGTATAAACCCCTAATGACCAACTTAATTATTATCAACCTATCATTTACCCTCTGAACCTCCACCACCTGCCCTCTTAGCTCCTCATCCACTAAAATACCCACTCCATTACGATGCCTCTCACTTTTTGAGTACCACAACTTGTACCCATCCACATCCCTAGCCTTATATCCTACCCACTTAGTCTCTTAGGCACACGCAATATTAATCCTCCTCTTCTTAAGAATCTTTACCAACTCTACGGATTTACCCTGAAGGTTTCTAATATTCCAAGACCCTACTCTCAACCTATCTTCTCTCGCCTCATGCCTACCTCTACTACCCCTTACCTGACCATCCTGAACACCCAGTTTAGACCCCACACCCACCCTTTCCCTTCCCTCTCTTTCTTTTTCCAAAACCACCCCAAATTCTAACCCTCTCGGACATGACCCTACTCTATCATCAACCCTTGCGGCCGCTACTTAGTACATATAACAAAGGCCCTACACCAACCAGTAGACAGATAAATAAACAAATAAAGCAACACTGTGAAAATAATAGGAAAATAACAGATACGCACATGAACACACTATCGACCTCTCAGCAACCACACAATAATACCCATCAATAAGCAAGCCAGGCACAACTATAGTCACAAGAACTGAAAGTAGAAAAACAATATAAAAACCAAACAATCTAGGAAACTAAATTATACTGTGTACATAAAGAATAAGGAGTAACACAATAAAACCATAAAACTAAATAGTAAGAAGTAGATAAAAATCAAAGGTTTAGATGTCACCAGGATGCTTTTGTGTGCTTCTAATTTGATTGCCAAAAATGGGTTGCCAAAATATTCCCACCGATGCATCACCAAAATGATGACGGAGTGATCTCTACAACTTGCTAAAAATTATGTGTTGGGTTGTCTTCGTACTAACCTATTCTGACCGACTTTCTGACCAAAGCTGCCCCACTTACCCATCACCGGAAGGAAACATACCTTGAATTTGAAAACAACCAAAATTGACTCTATAGAATAAGACCCTACAATCACATCCTAAAGATGAGCTAAGAATACTCAACACTCCTTCCTCGCTGAAGTTTTGGCACCAAAAAATGATTTTATTTTACCATTTTGCCTTTATATGCTTCCTTACACTCTAGATTACCCATTGCAAGCATAGATAGAGTCACTATCTTACCAGAATATTTTAAAATGGTATGATATGGAGATAACCAAGTTATACCCAAATTTACATCAACGTCCAACATATCTAGAATAATAAAGTTAAGCCATGTCTGAAAACCCAAAAATAATACAAGACAAGAATGGTAAACATGAGTTACTACTATAGGATTACCAATCAAAGTAGACACATCAATGTGATAAATAATTACATCACAAACCAAATTAAGACCCACCTCAAACTGAATTGATGCATTAATGAGTAGTTATTTTACCACTCATTTGCACTTAATAATTGTGTACACTATTATGATTTAAGGATATAGTGAGAAAAAATGGTAATTAAATGCACCAATTTCCATATTTTGAAGGCATACAAGCTAGGAGAATGAAAAATACGGACTTGAGCGGAAATGAACCAAAGAAGGGAAAGAAGTACAGCTGAAAAACCTAGAGCAGTCACAAGCATTAGTTACCGTGATTGAGGTTTATAGGCCACGATCGTGATCAGTCAAGAAAGTCAAAAGGTCGTGAATGCGAACTCCTCATCGTGGTTGTGATAGTCGTGATCATGGATAATCTTCTGTGATAGTGGCTAAGTGGGAATTTTGCCCAGGTTAGTTTTGTTATTTCACCTAGACAAATCCAAATCCTTACGTAGGCTAAAACCCTTTCTCCTTTGGGGGCATCCTAAAAACTAGCAATACTTTGAATTGGAAATTGAAACCCTAAATTGGGCAAGAATTGTAATTTGATTTGGAGATTTGGATTTTGGTATTTTTTAAGAATGAATGCCTTGAACCATCCATTTGGTACATGTTTCCTTCTTTTCTTCATGAGTAGCTAAATCTTTTAGTCTTAAGATTATGTTTAACTAAGGTGCAATTAGTTGTGGGTTATGATGTATTTGAGTATATGCTAGTAAGTTGATAATGGGTTCTATTATTGTTTGATTAAATTGGTTGGGATTTGCGGGTGAAAGCCCCAAATACTCAAAATAGGTTTGTGGTTGAAAACCTCAAATTCTTTAAAGCTCAAACCATCCTCGACAGAGGGGTTTAGGTGAACTTATGGAACCCACATCATTCTCAAAAAAGGGACGTGGGAACCAAGAAAATAGTAGACAATTAATGGATTTAGTTTACTAATTCTCACTATCTTAGATATTAGAGTGAGTATGAAGTTAACTAGATCTTGGGTATCATCCTAAAAATAGGGATACCTAATTGAGGTCTTAGGTGAATATAACTAAAACACTTTTTATGTAGCCGAAAGGTTCAATAGGTTAAATTCTTAAGGTTTTGTTGACAAAATAGCCTAAAATTTCCTAGACCTAGCTTACCATATTGTTACTAACTAGCATGTACACCAAATCTACGAATACCCATACCTAATTTTCCCTTAATTAGACATAATCGCAAGTTCTCTTTACCCAAAGTTAAATTACAATTGTCTTGTAGTTTGTGAAATTGATTTACTATTGTCACACACTTTTTAAAAATCCAAACCACCCATTTTAAATCATGTTTTTTACTCTAATTGCACTTTAGGTGATTTATTAGTAAGTGTTAAGACCCATAAGACTAAAATTCTACTTTTCACTAGTTGTGGATTCGACTGCAATAAGAGTTGAGATACTTAAAACAATCATCCTATACTACATTTATTATGGGTGAGTGTTATCAAAATGGCGCCATTAGTGTGGTGTTGATTCTTATTTGGGGCATTCCCGTAGTGGTGTATATTTACTTTGGTTGTTATTTTTTTCTTCTAGATGATATCGTAGCACAAACAAAACCATGAATGACAATACGAGTCAATACGGGTCATTCAATGGCCCACTTTATGGTCAGGGGAAACTTAATGATATTGGTTGTTAATGTTCTATCCGTATCCCATCTACTAATGGGAATGGTGTCTTTCATGTCACAAGAATCATGTTGCACATGCTGCAAATGAAGGGAATTTTAGTGGGGCAAGCTTTTGGTACCCCAACCTTCATTTAAAGAATCTTTTAGAGATGTGTGCACCCTTTGATAGTGCACACATAACCCAATAATCCATCCGACTTCGTCCCTTCCTATTTTCTCTTTTGGGAGTGGTGGTATTATGGCTTCAATCTTTTCTATTCTAATCTATCACTTCATGGAATGAACTCACCATGATCTTTCTTGATCGGTATTTTTCACCATCCAAAATGCTCCAATTGAGTGATGAGATCATCAACTTTAGGTAATTGAATGGAGATATTTTGTATGAAGTGTCAAAAAGATTCAATGAAAAACTAACACAATGTCCAAACCATGAGGTACAGGAGAAGATGCTCCTCCAAATCTTCTATCGTGCTCTTGATCCAGTCAACTAAATTATGGTGGATAATGTGGTGGGGGCTCTCTTGTGAAGTTGCATTATCATGCATTAATGAATTTACTTGATGAGGTTACCAAGAAAAATTAGCGATGGCATACTCGATATACCAAGGTTCCTAAGTGTTCTCCCACTACATCCTTAGTTGACAAGGAAGAAAGAAAATGAGATGAAGAAAGAGAAAACAATATGGCAAATTACTCAGGGCGTTCCCACCCCACCTATGAAAGGCAAGGTGGGAATCAAGGTTTGACGGCCGTGAATGGAGGGATAGAGATTGTGATTATGAATGATATGTGCCCCTTCATGAACGAGCAAATAATAAAGATGGTTGCACCATCGACCCCAACAAATACAAAGCTGAAGATGCTTTGGCAAGGATTTTGATGAGAGTTGAAGGAACAGACAAAATGGTCCATGAAATGAAAATAGATCTTTTGCAACTTAATCAATTTTTTATGTCCCACTCTACCTCCATTAAGAAATTGGAGACTCAAACCACGTAAATTTATACCCAATTGAATGTTAGGACAAAGGGTGGTCTTCCTAGTTACACTATTGTGAACCCAAACAATGAAGCTCAAGTTCTAGCAATAGTCACTAGGAGTGGGAAGACCCCTGGTGATCACTTGAAAAAATATTTGGGTAAAAAGATGCCTAAGATTAGGTAGAAATAAGCGCCACCAAAATCTCAAGAAGAAGATAATGAAAAGGAATCAACGGAAGTAGACAAAAAGGTGGCAGAAAATAAGAATCCACAAAATGATGTGATTCCTACAAAATAAGTCCCTCCCACGTTTCCTCAAAGGCTTCAAAGAAAAGAGGAGGGTGATAAACTCTAGAAATTCATAGCCAAGATTAGCAATCTCTCCATCTATATCCCATTGCTTGAAGTAACTCAAGATATCCCAAGATATGCTAAGCTCATGAAAAAGTTGATGTCAAAGAAGAAGCTCTTTGAAAGTGACACAATTGAAGTCCCCATGGTTGTAGTGCTATCATGAGTAGGAAAATTACGGTAAAAAAAGAAGACCCCAGATCTTTTATCATCCCTTGCACCATCGAAATACATAGGTTTGCAAAATCTCTATGCAACCTCGGTGCGAGTATAAACCTCATGCCTTTTGTCATTTATAAGAAGCTTAGATTGGACACCCCAACCCCAACATCTATGAGACTTTTAATGGTTGATCGTTCTATTAAGAGCCAAGTGGGGATTTTTTTTGATGTTTTAGTCATAGTGGACAAATATATACTTTCAAAGAAGCTTGTAGTTTTAAATTGTGAAATATATGAAGAGGTACCCATCATCCTTGGTTGACCTTTATTATCCACTGGAAGAGCCATTATTGATTTAGAAATAGAGGAGATGAGGTTTAGAGTGCATGATGATGATGAGGTCTCCTTTAGAGTATGTAAAATAAGGAAGCAACCCACAAAACTTCAAGTGATATCCGTGGTTGATGTTGAAATCGAAGAGATGATCGAAGGGGCCCTTAAGGACCCAACTTGAGAAAAAAAAGGAATATGTCATTCCACAATGATAACTAATGCGCTATGTGGGAGGAAACCCATAAATACTACGAACATGGCTCGTATCCTTTATCTCTATTTTTGTGGTGTAAATTTTAGTTTTGACAATTGAATTACCCATGTATTTATGGAACAATTGAGCGTGTTGGAGGAGCTTGAAAATGGGAAAGTGTGAAAGTTTTTCAATATGAACTGAATAGGGGAAAATCTATCAAATTGGGCAATGAGCTGAACAGGGGAAAACAGGGGTGCAAAAATTTCCTCAGTTGCTGCAATCACGATCACCCGTGTGTCTGTGAGTGTTGACTAGGGACCTCAATTGTGATCACCTCAATTATAAATCACCTGAATCCCTATTTATCTCACACCCCTTTTTTAACTTTTCTCTCTAATGGGACCCATTTCTGGCCTAGATTGTGAGCACTCCAATATCATCTTTGCATCTCTCTAGAATTACCTACCTGAAAGGTGGCTTGAAATTATGCTTTGATTATTGAAAATAGGCCATAAAATGCTTGATATAGAGAAGGACTAAAATTATTATTTGCATGCTTTAGTGTTTAGTCAAATTATGCTTGAGTGGTGTTTAGCCACTAGAATATGATGTGCACATAAGTGGGGAAGTCTTTAGTACAAAAAATGTGTGTGGAAATCGTGACAAATGGGAAGTGCACACCAAATGCTTGATATAATCCCCAAATGAATGCTCACTAATGGGTTTTACATTTTAAGGGAATAATTGAGTACCTAGTAGGCTTATTCAATGCTTTTAATATGAATTCTTATAGTAGAACATGCTTGTGGCCTAAAATTTGAAAAAATTTAACATGGAAAATGGGTTTGAAACTAGTCTCAATTATTGCAATTGCGGTCATCAGGATAGCAATCACGGTAGCACGATCACAGCTCCATGGCCTGCGATCATGCTAACTGAGTGTGATTTTCTGCCCTGCACAAAAATCCTTCCCTTCGAATTCTTGGATGAACACCACCAAGCAACAATCCAATGGGCTGTAGTGGACAATATAGCATAGTTTGTGAATAAAAATATCAATGATGGATGTTTTGTGTTGTGTGTTACTTTTCAGGTTAATCTTATGGAAAAATACGACCACATTCGATTCATGGAACTAGAGTACCACAATCTCTACTATTATGATCTTTTAAGGACAATGCTGCTCCCACAAAGATGAATATGTTTAGATAGTATGCCAGAAAAGCTTTTGGCATTTCATGACAGGCTTGAGGTTATAGGGTGGCAGTGTTTTGCCTCGGATCCATGCAAGGAAAATGAGCAATGGTTCCATGAATTCTACACTAACCTTAGCATAGTGTCTTTCTCATACCCATCCACCATAACTATTAAGATCCGTGGGGAATATCAAATTAATTCTATCTATGGGCACCCAAATACAAATATAAGAGAGTTCAAGGAAAAAGGGTATGAGTTGGGAAGCTGGCTGGCAAAAAAATTATGTCCCGAAAAGGAAGTCTCACGGATGGAAACCAAGAGCAACATCCACATGAATGTCTTTACTTTCGAGGATGAAATTTGGTTGAACATCATTTGTAGCATAGTCTTTCTTTACACCCACATGACATCAATCCTAGATTCATGGGCCCAGATGGTCGCTTGTATTCTAGATGACATTCCTTTTGATATTGGTTAGATCATGGTTTTTTATATGAAATTCTTTAAGAAACAAGGTGGTACGCATCTTTTCTTCCCCTCTTTAATTAATGAGCTTTGTAGGAGAGCTGGGGTTGAAGAATACTGTAACATCACGTATTTGTCTTATACTTTTTCTAATTATATAGAACTTGGTATATCCTTGTGGTATAGGTAATGGATGAGATTTTTTATGCAAGTATTAAAGGCGTAGATAGAATTATAGATGATGCCCATACAGTTTAATGTGATTCGACCAAGTTAACGCCGATACAACTATTTAAACATGGGATCATAAGTTAGTATTTAAATCTGAAGTTTAAACTAACCAAGTGTGTATAATTTGAAGATTTGATTAAAGGGATTAGGAGATGAAAATGGAACAAAATATTGAGGTGCTTGCTTGCCTTAATTAAGCTAGTAGGTGAGTCACCTACTTGAGCTATTTGGACCAAAATAATAGACCCATGGCTATGGACCAGATTTGTTCTTATATTAATGTACTCATTTGAGCCCAAAATTAATTAAAAGAGAAAGAAAATGTAGAAAAGGTCCCAATACTCAAATCTACCAAGGCCCAAGTTAAAGAAAAGAAAAGGAGGAAAAATGGGTAGCTAAGGCCCAATAACTTTGGATCCACAAAATCCCAATATATTGGGAAAGTAGATACATAATTTACTTGATAAAATATATCCCAAAAAGGGTCAAGAAAGTCGGCCAAAGAGAAGCTCCTTTTTATGGATTGAAATCAGCAAATTTTGCTCATTTTTAACTTTGACAAAAAATTCCAGCTTTCTAGGTTTTTCTCTCTTGTTCTCTCTTGGATAAGAAGAAACCCTATAATTCCACAAGGTTTCTTGGGATTGACCTTCCTTCCAAGCTAAAGGTAAGTGAACAATTCATGAGTTTGTACTAAGGAAACTATGTGTTCTTCAAGATTAATTTCTGAACAGCCCTCTCTATAAGTTTGGGCAGTCCATTGTTCTTAGTTATTAAGGGATTTCTCAATTCTATTTGGGTGTATGTGTGAAGGGATTAATATATTTAAGAGATAAACATTAAGAGACTAAACTACCTAGGAAATCAAGGTATGGTTGCTGTTCACCTTTGTCCTTTTTCCATATACATGTGTTGGTAGAGGATTGCACATATTTGGTTGCTATTAAAGGATGATTGGGGTGTTATTTGAGGACTGTTTTGTGTGTTTGCATTGGGGGCTGCCCGGTTGCTATTGGATAAAGGTGTGATTTGTTTGTATTGAATTATAGAAGATGGGTGTGGTGATACACCACCGAATTAATGATTGTGTACGTCAATTGCTCTTTTGGTTTTGTGTGTTGGTTGGAAAGTGTAATGAAGCCAAAGTAATGTTGGAGGCTATTATATGAACATGTATGGTATGTTGTTGTAATTGGAGTATAATAGGGTTAAAGTGACACCCTTTATTCATAAATTAAGGGCTTACTTCCCCGGCCACTTGTTTGGTGAAGTTAAATAGCCAAAATGTGATAGTTGCCTGCTAATATTAGTTTGCCATATATTTCATTGTAGATAAGTAATCTAAAAGGGTAGGAAGTTGAGTTGGAATGGTATTGGAGTTGTACAACTAGGTATGTAAGGCATACTCCATTTTGTACTCTTTGGCATGAAATCGAACATTTGTTCCATCTAGTAAGTTTCCAAGGTTATCATGTAACAAGTGACACATAATAGCAGTGTATTATATCTCATGAAACCAATGACCTTGTTCCCACTCGCTAACATGTTAAAACACCTCAATACATGCTTATTATTAAACCTGCACACCTATCTTTATCTGAAAATTTCAGAAGTTCTCTATTTACTCAAATAAGACCCATGTGTTATTTTCAGCTCCTAAATACTTCATTTGTGTGCCAAAAACCCCCTACCTCATTGTTGTTACATTAAATGCCCATTTAGATGTCTCTTAGTGGAAGATTATTATTTCAAGGTACCATAATATTGTGGCCACCAAAGTAACAATCTCAAAGGCTAAATAAACCAAGTAATGCAAATCTTTAAATGAGTGGCAACTCAGGGGCATAAGCCTAGCATGGGCCAATCTCGATACCTTTATATGGGGTGGTAGCTCAGGGGTATAATCCTAGCATGGGACGATCCCAATCTTTATATATAGGTGGAAGCTTAGGGGCGTAAGCCTAGCATAGGCCGATCCTAGTTTATCTATTTACCACTGGTCAGCTGGTCATTTGCATTATATATGGCTTACAAAGATTATGAAGTAAGAAAGGTAAAATGAAGAAAGGAATGTAATGTACGTAGTCCCACAAGTATATATAAAGGTTGTCTAGTAGAAATACTTATACACTTGTATCTGATTTTTATTAAGCTTTTGTATCATATATTGTTAATATTCCGCCTTGCATACTCAGTACATATTTTCGTACTGACTCCCTTTATGGGAGACCTATATTTCATGCTACAGGTTGTCATGCCTCAAATCCTATTGGGGTGGACTGGCACCTGTAACAAAGGAGGCCTAAGAGAACCAGCTCATAACCTTATACTTCCTATGCATACCTCTATGACAACCCAAAATTCGAACAGCATCATGTCGCATATAAAAGTAAATAATCACCTGTATAAGCTCGAGCACACATATATATGTATATACAATACTTGGCCGTTGGAGCCATCGCGTCTATTAACAAAACATCACCTTGACTGTACATTAGGTCTATAAAGCCTCTAGACAATACACAGAGTTTAACTAAGGTCGGGACACACCCCGCCATATAACTAACTTCTATATAATACCAAAAGTGACTGGATATGACACGGAAATCCACAAAGCAAATTGGAGCTCACCAAAAGAAGCTGGATATCCTGGCTCCTACTTGTGCGGTATATGAGCTGAGGTACCTATTCCTGCAGCATGAAATATAGGTCCCCCGTGAGGGACATCAGTACGAAATATGTACTGGGTATGTAAAGTTGTAGATAATCACATATGATATAGGAGCTCAATAAAAATCAGAAACAAGTGAATAAATCGTAATAGGAGTGGACCACACTTACTAGAACTTGTGACAACCTGTACATTATATTTATTCAATCACTTTACCTTCGTTCTTATCATCTTTGTAATCATTACTGTACTGTACTATGACCATTAGGCTGCCTCCAATACATATCAACTGGGATTGACCCATGATAGGCTTATGCCCCCGGGATACCACCCATAAACACATAAATAGGGATAGACCCATGATAGGATTATGCCCCTGGGATACCACCCGATAAGAGAGAACTTCCATCACTTAGTTCAATTAATCTTTGAGATTGTTATTTCGGTCGCCACCGCATTTTTGATACTTTGAAACAATGATACATCAATAAGAGACATATAAATAGACCATCAATGCAATAACAATGAAGTAAGAACTCATTGGCACATCAATGAAGTGTTTTGGAGTCATCAATGCCATAAAAATGAATTAGGAACTTACTGGTATATCAATGCAACGTTTTGGAGTCATTAATAGCACATGGATCTTGTTTGAGTAACCGGATACCTTCTGACATTCATTAGTGAAATAAACATGTAAGATTTGGAAAACAAGTAAGTATTGTAATGTCTTGACATCTTGTAGGGTGGAAACAAGTTCATTGGTAACTAGGACATCATACTAAACCATTATGGATCACATGTTACTGAATAACTTTGGAAACTTTCTTAATAGAACAATTGTTCATTTTCATGCCAAAGATATGATATAGAGTATGATTTACATACCTGACTGTCAACCTTCAATACTAGTCCCAAATAGACTTCCCGTCTTTTCGGATTACTTATCTACAATGAACATATATAGCAATCTAGTATTAGCAACCAAATGTCACAATTCAAGTATTTGAATTCACCAAACTAGAGGTTAAGTAGTAAGCCTTAATTATACCATAAAGGGAGTCACTTTAATCCTCCTATACTCCAATTACATTCACATGCCATGCATATTCATACAACATCCTCCAATATCAAGTTTGGATTCATTTATCCTTCCAACCAATCCATTAAACCAAATTGAGCCATAGACATAATTAATCATCAATTCAATAGTATATCACCATATCCACCTTCCATAACTCAATTACCATATCCACCTTCCACAATTCAATACAACCAA
>NC_061115.1:48164584-48244671 GCF_002878395.1 Capsicum annuum
AAACTCATATACATGTATATATACACATATTCCCGTCCATAATATAATAGAAAATGACCGAAATGACTTTAAAATTTAAATAATGTCAAATCTGTCCTTTGGTGGACTGTTTTGATAAGCTAAAGTAGATCGACCATAACTCCTTGCTCCGATATCAGATTTGGGTGAAATTGGTATCATTGGAAGGATAATTCAAAGGTCTTTCATTTCATATAAAGTAGGCCACCCATTTTTTCCTGTACAAGGAGTTATGGTTGTTTGAATTTGACCCTAAAAATCTATTTTAATATGCTGAAGTAAAACGAGTATAACTCCTTACTCAGACGTTGGATTTGGATGAAACCAATTGAATTGGAAAGAAGACTAAAAGATATTTCTTTTCATAGTTTGAAGATTTCCCTGGTCATTATATTAAGGGAGTTATGATCATTCGAAGTTGACCCAAAAATTCGGCTGGCCTCAGTAGTTTGTGTGCAGGAAATTTTCCTGCACATTTACTATTCCCAAATATCCCGGCCACTGTTTTATAGTTTCGAACGTGCTCGATTATATCCGAAACCTATCCTTTTTTGAAAATCTTTATATCTTTGGAAAGGTTATTCAATAACCTTAGCATGGAACCATTGACGGGCAAATTATGGTATAAATAAAATAAAAAAAATTAATTCCATATAAATAAGACCAATACATGTACTTTAATATGCCAATACACGTACTTGAATACAGGGTGGTACATCCTTCCCCCCTTTAGGACATTCGTCCTCGAATGTTAGCGTAGTTATTCAATCGAAACAAGTTCAAGTCCATCATTAGTATTCACATCATCACATAAATACTATGCATATATAAAAAAAACTTACTTTTTAATGTTCTAACTCTATTTCTTGAACTTCCTCTTCATCTTTGAACAAATGAGGGCACTTAGATTTCATTGCTTCCTTAGCTTCCCATGTAATCTCTTCCCTTTGATGATTTCTCCAACGTACTTTCACAGATGCTATCTCTTTATTTCTCATCTTCTTAACTTGGCGATCTAGAATAGTAGTAGGCACTTCCTCATACGTAAGATCTTCCGCAACTTGCAAATCCTCAATAGAAGTGCTATGTGATGGATCTCCGATACACTTTCGAAGCATCGACACATGAAATATCGGATGTACTGATGAGAGCTCTTGGGGTATCTCTAATTCATATGCAACTTGTCCAAATCTTCGAGTGATCTTATACGGGCCTATATAATGTGGACTCAACTTCTCTTTCTTGCCAAATATCAATACTCCTTTCATTGGTGATACCTTCAAAAATACCCAATCACCTATAGAAAACTCTAGCCCTCTCCTTCTACTATCCGCATATGACTTGTGTCAACTTTGGGCTGTTTTTAGTCATTGTTGAATTACTTTAACCTTCTATATGGCTTGATAAACAAGATCCGGTTGGAACAAAAGAGTTTCACCCACTTCGAACCATCCTATTGGTGATCTACGCTTCCTTCCATATAAATCATCATATGGTGCCATTTTGATACTTGAATGATAGCTATTATTGTAGGCAAACTCAATAAGAGGTAAATGATCATCCCAGTTCCCTTTAAAATCTATTACACAAGCTCATAGCATATCTTCAAGTATTTGGATGGTACATTCTGCTTGTCCATCTGTTTGAGAGTGAAAAGTTGTACTCAACTTCACTTGTGTTCCCAAACACCTCTGAAAAGACTTCCAAAAGTTTGTGGTAAATTGGGTTCCCCAATCTGATATAATAGAAATTGGCACTCTATATAATCAGACTATCTTTTTAATGTACAGCTTCGCATACTCTTCAACTGTGTAAATGGTCCTAACTGGTAGGAAATATGCGTATTTGGTAAGCCTATCAACAATCACCCATATAGAATTGAACTTCCAGGATGTACGAGGCAAACCAATAACGAAATCCATGTTGATCATGTCCTACTTCCAGCTTGGAAGATCAATGCATTGCATATAACCTCTGGGTTTTTGGTGCTCAACTTTAACTCTTTAACAATTTGGACATTCAGCTACAAATTCTGAAATGCTCTTCTTCATGTCATTCCACCAATACATATCTTTCAAATCTTGATATATTTTGGTTGATCCTGGATGAATGGAATACCTTGAACAATGTGCCTCTGTCATAATCTTCTTTCTTAGCCCATCTACATCCGGCACACACAATCGTTTTGGCACTGAAGTACTCCTTCTCTCATAAGCTCAAATGCCTTGGTCACACCACTCTGAATGTTCTCCTTAAGCTTTAATAAAATAGGATCTGCATATTGCTTCTCTTTCACTTCAGCTACTAATGAAGATTCCGCAGCATTATGTATGATAAGCTCTTTATCCGGAGTTTCAAGAAGGCGAACTCCCAAACTACCTAACTGGTGAAGATCTTTAATCATCCCTTAGCTTTTTATAGGCGCCATCATAGCTTTATGACTTAACGCATCAGCTACCATATTTTCTTTCCCTGGATGGTACAAGATATCAACATCGTAGTCCTTTAATAGTTCAAGCCAGCTCCGCTGCCTTAAATTTAGATCCTTCTGATTAAAAATATATTGCAAGATCTTATGGTTAGTATATATATCAACATGAACCCCATATAAGTAGTGGCGCCATATCTTTAAAGAAAAAATAACTGCTGCCAGCTCAAGATCATGTGTAGGATTATTTTTCTCATGTGGCCGCAATTGTCTAGAAGCATATGTTATTACCTTACTATGGTGCATTAATACACATCCTAAACCAATTCTAGAAGCATCACAATACACTGTATACCCTTCGGTGCCTTCTAAAAGTACCAACACGGGTGTAGAAATCAACTTATTCTTTAAATCTTGGAAACTCTTCTCACAGGCATCATTCCATTGGAATTTGGATGCTTTATGGGTTAGCTTAGTTAAGGGTGCTGAAATGGAAGAAAAGCCTTCAACAAACCTTTTATAATAACCGGCCAACCCGAGAAAACTACGAATCTCCATAGGCTTCACAGCTTCTATCTTTTGAGCATCAACCTTTATCCCTTTACTAGATACAATATGACCCAAAAATGCCAGCGACTTTAACCAAAAATCACATTTAGAGAACTTTGCATAAATCTTATAATCACGAAGAGTCTGTAATGCCTATCGTAAGTGATTGGCATGGTCCTTTTCTTATCTAGAATAAACTAGAATATCATCTATAAAAACTATCACAAATACATCCAGGAATGGCTTAAACACCCTATTCATCAAATCCATAAAAGTTGTGGGTGAATTTGTTAGCCCAAATGACATAACTAGAAACTCATAATGACCATACCGTGTTCGGAAAGCTGTCTTGGGTATATCCTTTTCTTTGACCCTCACTTGGTGGTAACCTGACCTCAAATTAATCTTAGAAAAACACTTGGAGCCCTGTAACTAATCAAATAAATCATTAATTCTTGGGAGAGGATATTTATTCTTAATAGTCACCTTATTCAATTACCGATAATCAATACACATTCTCAGCGAGCTATTCTTTTTGCACACAAATAACACTGGTGCTCCCCAGCGGGACATACTAGGCCTTATGAATCCCTTCTCTAGCAAATCTTTCAATTGCTCTTTTAATTCTCGTAATTATTTTGGGGCCATTCTATATGGAGGAATGGGAATTGTTTGGGTGCCTGGTATTACATCAATACCAAACTCTACTTCTCATTCAGGAGGCAAACCTGGAAGATCTTCAGGAAATACATTAGAAAATTTATTTACCACCGGAACAGTGTAAAGAGTTGGTGGCTCCGCTTCTGTATCCGTTACTCTAACTAAATAATATATGTATCCCTTGGAAATCATTCTTCTTGCCTTAAAATAAGAAATAAATTTACCTCTTGGCGCGCCAATTTCACCTTTCCATTCAAGGACTGATTCATTTGGAAAATAGAAATATACCTTTTTTGTGCAGCATTCAATTGTGGCATAACAAGACACCAACCATTCCATACCCATTATAACATCAAAATCTACCATTTCTAACTCCACGATATCAGCCATCGTATCACGACCACAAACAGTTACTATGCAGTTTTGGTAAACCCTTCTAGCTATAATAGATTCCCCAACCGGTGTGGACACTTCAAATGGCTTAACTAACAGTTTGGGTATTCTCTCAAACTTTCCAGCAACCAATGAAGTAACATAAGATAATGTAAAGCCGGGATCAACTAAGGCATATACATCGAATGAAAAGATAGACAACTTACCCGTAACCACATCTGGGGAAGCCTCTAAATCCTCTAGAGCATACATACGATTTTGAGCCCTACTAGAACTCGTGACTCCTCTATCACCTCTAACACGGCCCATTGGTTGTGCACCCCATCCTAAATAAGGGATCGATGATGATGATGCAATAAATGACCCCGTAGGTCGTGCCATACCCCCTATGCCCTTTCGTGGGCATTCTCTCATCATATGCCCCGACATACTGCACCAAAAGAAAAAATTGGTCCCCAGCCAACATGCGCCCAAATGATACCTTTCACATTTATTGCATGGCTCTCGAGGAGGTCTCGATTGGCTCATATTCCATTGCCCTTGGTACCTCACTATCCACAAACTCTGACTCTTACTTTTGTGCCCAAATTGATTTCCTCTGGACCCTTGGAATTGTGGTGGGGCACTAGCTATAGAATAAAAAGATAATGGCCTAGGTGGTCTAGCAGAAAACTATGGTATGAACCCTCCTTGGGATACCATGAACTGCCCTGTAGATCTGGCCCTCTTGGAATATACTTTTTCTAATTCCTGTGTTCTTCTCCTCTGCCTATGATATTCTATTTTCTGTGCAAAAGCTTGGATCCTCGCTATGTCCATATCTTTGTTCAAAGCAGCAATAGTACAATCTCTAACCAGATATAGATCCGTCCTATCTATATATTTATGAACTCTGTCATCCATAGTAGCTACAACATTAGGAGCATATCTCGACAAGGAATTAAATCGAAGATTGTACTCCCTCACGCTCATATTCCCCTAATGAAGATTTAAAAATTGATCTGTACGAGCCTGATGAATCTCAAATGGAAGATAATGATCAAGAAATGCTTCTTTGAACTCTTTCCAAGTAGCTGGGGGTGCATCAATACCCCTAGATGGTTTCCAGTCCTCGTACCAATATATAGTATCCCTTTTGAATTTATAGGCCACTAACTCTACTGTCTCTCTACCCATTACTTGCATAACATCTACAGCCCTTTGAATTTGATTAATAAAGTCCTGTGGGTCCTTGTTAAGATCTGATCCAGTAAAAGTGGGAGGATCCATCTTAAGAAAATCCTGTGTTCGAAGGCTAGCCGCCATATCTGTACCACTAGGACCCGTGGTAGGAATGGCTTTCCCTTGAGCTTGCCCAGCAACTATACGAGTCAAAAGTTGCACTGAATTTCTAAGATCTTGATCAGCAGCATTAATAGGTGGCTCTGAGGATATAGTTCTCCTCTTCCTTATTTCTTCCGGAGTGGAAGAAGTTTCTGATGTATGCTCAGCTGGAGCCTCACTTTGATTAGCTAGTATAGTGGGTGACTTACTAGTCCCCTCTCCGGCAGCCATATCTAGTTGTTTACCAGTATTCTTGCTTCTGGTAACCGACATCATTACTATAATAAGAGAAACAAACGGATTCAGTGGACCACTATGACTTCATATACAATATAGGCTCTATCGCATGATCTAAGATATGAAGAAAAAGAAACAATTCCTAAATGTCCATAGCCTCCTGTTTATAGATGCGGTACATGACACACCGATAAATAAGACTCTACATAGACACGGCTTTGTAGACTCACTAGGACAAACTTCACTGATACCACTATTGTCACGCCTCAAATCCTATTGGGGCGGAATGGCACCTATAACCGAGGAGGCTTGGGAGAACCAGCTCATAACCTTATACTTCCCATGCATAGCTCTATGACAACCCAAAATTTGGATAGCATCATGTCGCATATAAAATGAAATAATCACCTGTAAAAGCTCGAGCACACATATATATGTATTTACAATACTTGGCCATTAGAGCCATCACGTCTATTAACAAAACACCACCTTGACAGTACATTAGGTCTACAAAGCCTTTAGACAACACACAGAGTTTAACTAAGGTCGGGACACACCCCGCCATACAACTAACTTCAATACAATACCAAAAGTGACTGGATATAATACAAAAACCCTCGAAGCAAATTGGAGCTCACCAAAAGCAGCTGGATATCCTGGCTTTTACGTGTGCGGTGTATGAACTGAGGTACCTGTGCCTGCAGTATGAAATACAGGTCCCCCGCGGGGACGTCAGTACAAAGTATGTACTGAGTATATAAAGCTGTAGATAATCACATATGATATAAGAGCTCAATAGAAATCAAAAACAAGTAAATAAATCATAATAGGAGTGGACCACACTTACTAGATCTTATGACAACCTGTACATTATATTTATTCAATCACTTTACCTTAGTTCTTATCATCTTTGTAATCATTACTGTACTGTACTGTGACCATTAGGATGCCTCCAGTACATATCAACTGGGATCGACCCATGATAGGCTTATGCCCCTAGGATAACACCCATAAACACATAAATAGGGATCCACCCATAATAGGCTTATGCCCCTGGGAAACCACCTGATAAGAGAGAACTTCCATCACTTAGGTCAATTAATCTTTTAGATTCTTATTTCGGTCGGCACCACATTTTTGATACTTTGAAATAATGATACATCAATAAGAGACATATAAATATACCATCAATGCAATAACAATGAAGTAATAATTCATTGGCACATCAATGAAGTGTTTTGGAGTCATCAATGTGATAACAATGAAGTAGGAACTTATTGGTATATCAATGAAATGTTTTGGAGTCATTAATAGCACATGGATCTTTTTTAAGTAACCGGATACCTTCTGACATTCATTAGTGCAATAAACATGTAATATTTGAAAAACAAGTAAGTATTGGAATGTCTTCACATCTTGTAGGGTGGAAACAAGCTCATTGATAATGTAGGACATCATACAAAATCATTATGGATCACATGTTACTGAATAACTTTGGAAACTTTCTTAATAGAACAATTGTTCACTTTCATGCCAAAGATATGGTATAGAGTATGCTTTACATACCTAACTATCAACCTTCAATACTAGACCCAAATGGACTTCCCGTCTTTTTGGATTACTTATCTACAATGAACATATATAGCAATCTAGTATTAGCAACCAAACGTCACAATTCAATAATGAATTCACCAAACTAGTGGTTAAGTAGTAAGCCTTAATTACACCATAAAGGGTGTCACTTTAACCCTCTTATACTCCAATTATATTCACATGCCATGCATATTCATACAACATCCTCCAATATCAATTTTGGATTCATTTATCCTTCCAACTAATCCATTAAACCAAATTGAGCCATAGACATAAATAATCATCAATTCAATAGTATATCACCATATCCACCTTCCATAACTCAATTTTCATATCCACCTTCCATAACTCAATTACCATATCCACCTTCCATAATTCAATACAACCAAACCATGCAAAATAGTCCATAACCCTATTTCCATCACCTTTCAATAACAACCAATACATATAATCCTCTATCACACATATACATATGGAAAAGAACAAAGGCAAATAATATTCATAACTTAGAATTCACCTCTTGATTATGCAATCCTGTTTGCATAAATAATAGGTGCCGTTCGAAGCTTTTGAGATGACGAATGCAGTTATCGGATTACTTTAGAATTTCTACGGTTGAATCAAAAGTAATTTAAAGGTCAAATTTGGCTAGGGTTTGTTCTTCCTCAATGATTGATGATGAAAATGAGTTTTTGAACTCATTTACATGTATATATACACATATTCCCGTCCATAATATAATAGAAAATGACAAAAATAACTATAAAATTTAATTAACGTCAAATCTATCCTTTGGTGGACTATTTTGATTAGCTAAAGTAGATCAACCATAACTCTTTGTTTTGATATCGGATTTGGATAAAATTTGCATCGTTGGAAGGATAATTCAAAGGTCTTTCATTTCATATAAAGTAGGCCACCCAATTCGTCTTGTACAAGGAGTTATGGTCATTTGAAGTTGACCCTAAAAATCTATTTTAATAGGCTGAAGTAAAACGAGTATAACTCCTTACTCAGACGTTGGATTTTGATGAAACCAATTGCATTGGAAAGAATACTCAAAGATCTTTCTTTTAGTAGGTCGCAGATATCCCATTTAATTATATTAAGAGAGTTATGATTATTCGAAGTTGACCTAAAAATTTGACTGGCCTCAGTAGTTTGTGTGTAGAAAATTTTCCTGCACATTTACTATTACCAAATATCCCGGCCACCATTTTATAGTTTCGAACATGCTCTATTATATCCGAAACCTATCCGTTTTTGTAAATCTTTATATCTTTGGAAAACTTATTCAATAACCTTCGCATGGAACCATTGACGGGAAAATTCAGGTATAAATAAAATAAAAAAATTAATTTCATATAATTAAGACCAATACAGGTACATGAATATGCCAATACACGTACTTGAATAAGGGGTGTTACACAGGCACAGGTGCTTCGGCAAATGCGCCTCCTCAGTAGGAGCCCAGGATGTCTAGCTACTATTAGTGAGCTCCATATTGCTTTGGGGTTTTTTGAGTTTATTCAATATATTTTATTATTATACAGAAGGTCAAGAGTAGGGCGGGGGTTTGTCCCGACCCTATCTAAGTCTATGTATCATTTAGAGACTTTGTACACTAATGTAAAGTTATGGTAGTGTCTTGTCTCTAGACGTGGTGGCTCCAACGGCTAAGTTTTGTATATATCAGTTTGTTCTTGCATGTGTAACTATTCTCATCAATACATAATATCATGTTTGTCGAAACATTTGGTTTTCATAGTTACATGCATGGGAAGTATAAGGTTATGAATCGATTCTCTCGGGCCTTTATGGCTATGGGTACCTATCCGCCCTAATAGGATTTGAGGCATGATAAAAGTGGTATCAAAGCAAGTCGTCCTATGGTGTCTACAAAGCCGTGTCTATATAGAGTCTTATTTATAGGAATGTTGTGCACCACATCTATAAATAGGAGGCTATGGGACATTCAGGGGTTGTCTCTTTTTCTTCATATCTTAGATCGTACAATAGAGCCCATGTTATAGGTAAAGTCATATTTAATCATTGAACTTATTTTTCCTCTTATTATAGTAAAGATGCCGGTTACAAGAAGGAGTAAGAATACAGGTAAGAAAATAGATGTGGCTATCGGGGAAGGGACCGGCAAATCACCACCTAGATGACCTAATCAAAGTGAGGCTCAAGCTGAGTTTGTGTCCCAAACTTCTTATACTCCTCCATATCCAGAAGAGTTAAGAAGGAGAAGAACCACATCCTCATAACCACCTACCAATTCTACATACCAATATCTAAGAAATGCAGTCCAATTATTGGCTCGTATAGTTACTGGACAAACTCAAGGACAAGCTATTCCAATCATAGATTCTAGTAGTGCAGATTAGGCAGCTAGCCTACAAATGCAGGATTTTCTTAAATTGGATCCTCTTACATTCACCAGATCAGATCTTAATAAAGACCCACAGAACTTTATTGATCAAATACAAAGGGCTCTAGAGGTCATTCATGTGTCAGGTAAAGAAACAGTTGAGCTAGCAGCATATAGATTCAAAGGGAAGGTTATATTTTGGTATGAAGAGTGCAAATAATCTTGGGGTATTGATCCACCTTCAACTATTTAGAAAGAGTTCAAAGAGGCATTTCTTGATCATTACCTTCCATTCGAGATTCAAAAGTCTCATTCAGATCAGTTCTTGAATCTTCGCCAAGGGAATATAAGCGTGAGGGATGATCCCAATCTTTATATGTAGGTGGCTGCTTAGGGGCATAAGTCTGGCATGGGTCGATCCTAGATTATCTATTTACCACTGATCAGCTGGTCATTTGCATTATATATGGCTTACAAAGATTATGAAGTAAGAAAGGTAAAATGAATAAAGGATAGTAATGTACGTAGTCCCTCAAGTATATATAAAGGTGGTCTAGTAGCACTACTTATACACTTGTATCTGATTTCCATTGAGCTTTGGTATCATGTATTGTTAATCGTCCACCTTTCATACTCATTACATATTTTTGTACTGACTCCCCTTATGGGAGACCTATATTTCATGCTACAGGCACAGGTGCTTCAGAAAATGCGTCTCCTCAGTAGGAGGCCAGGATGTCCAGCTGCTATTGGTGAGCTCCAGATTGCTTCAGGGCTTTTCAAGTATTTCCATATATTTTGCTACTGTGCAGTAGTTCAAGAGTAGCACGGGGGTTTTTCCCGACCCTAACTAAGTCCATGTATCTTTTTGAGGCTTTGTAAACTAATGTAAAGTTATGGTAGTGTCTTGTCTCTAGACTCGGTTGCTCCAACAGCCTAGTATTGTATATATCAGTTTGTGCTTACATGTGTAACTATTTTAATCGATACATAACATCATATTTGTTAGAACCTTTGGTTGTCATAGTTACATTCATGGGAAGTACAAGGTTATGAATTGGTTCTGTTGGGCGTTTGCTGCTATGGGTAACTGTCTGCCCCAATAGGATTTGAGGCATGAAAAATACTCTCGAGATACTTGAGTACACCCTGGTACCCCTCATTTACCCTTTGAGAATTATTGGCGAGGGTGCACCAGGAAAAAGCAAGAAGAGAAAGATTAACTTAGAGAAGTCAACATATGTTGAGCCTGAGTCTCATACGCCATCCACTAATAGGCCTCTTAAGGATATTGGAGTTGATATTTCGGACATAAGAGAGCTTGTGTCAATTTTTCCCCAGTGATTGGGAGAGCTCTCTACCACTTGTCATTTATATATGTCACAGTCCGATTATTAGACTTATAGGGAAGACCAAAAGAAGTAGAAAGTTACTATTGATAGGATTGAGAAAGCCTACTAATCCTTGTTAGAGTCATATCATGATCTCTGGGTTGCACATGAAAAGATAGTCTAAAGGAAATAAAGGAGATAAGTTCTTTAGCAAGATGTGGAAGGGGGTGAAAGGCCTATGAAAGGTCCTAAAATCTTAATATGGACTTTCTTCCTCCTGATGGAGAGTGATGGTGAGGCTCCAACTGAGTGGTCCAGTCATGAGGAGACTGGTGATCATGCAGAGTTTGAGAGCGACAACAACTCTTGATGCAGTTTTTGGGAGTACCCTTATCTCTTTTTTTTATTGATTATTTATGTTGTGAGGACACTGCAACCTTTTTAGTTGGGGATGTCTGTCTCCATTTTCATTTGATTTGGTCCTGTATTCTCAATATTACTGCATTTTTTGTTGTTCTTTTAGATGATTCTTATTTTTATTTGGGTTGTAATATTCATGCACTCTAATGGTGACCACATTTGCATGTATTAATTTCTTTATCGTTAGATTTTATTTTATCTTCATTCTGTAAAGGGAAATATCGGATGTGTTTTTTCCTATGATAGATTGAGTGATGACATTCTTAAGAGAAAAGCGTCGTGTTGGGGTTTTGAGCCATGGATGACGAGGAATTCTGAGTAGCGGTGTTATCAAGGTCACTAATGCAAGGAAAGTCTGAGTACCTGTAACATTTTGGATTTTAGGATCACATGTATACCTATGGCAAAAATTGAGTAGCCATATGGTTGGTTGGCCTATACGAGAACCACAATGTGAGATTAATGCTTGGGTTGGTTCCATAATTAAGAAATTGTGCATGGTGCAAATGTAAAGTAATCACCCCCCCCCATTCAGTATTTTCTCAAAATCAAGGGCATGGACGTGAGCAACCTTGTAACAATTCTTTTTCTCTTTTTGTGACTGCAAAAATTGTGGCTTGTAAAAATTGGTAGATACTCCATTTTAGTCTCTAGAGGAAGAGGCAAAGTGAGCCTCCTTGGTGAATTTTGTATGCCGTGAGTGGTGAGCTTATTTGAACAAATCTCATATGAACTTATACCATCTAGAACTTTCACCATTAGCCTCCCAAGGCTAATTTTTATTGTACTTGGTTGGGGAGATGATCTTAGGCCATCATTGTTACATTGGAAGTCCACTTTATCCTAAAAAGCCTAACCTTGCAAATATGTTATCCCTAGTCATCCACTTTGAGCCTGTAGACCTTTCTTTGGAAAATACATTTCATGTTGTTATCCTATTAATCATTATCTCACTTTTGAACCCTATCCTCCTTGAAATTAAAATTGCAACTTGAGACTAAAATCCTAAGTTGGGGGTAGTGATGATTGAAAGAGGTAACTTTGAGCCACGACGTTGTAAGTGGGTGCCTCTGAGATTAAGTATTGAGAACAAATAAATAAGAAAAGGAAATGATCTAACAAAGTAAAGCAAAGCACAAAAGGTGAAAGAAAAAGAAATGAAAAGAAAATGGGTGAACCAAGGAAATGGAAAGTAGGCACATGTGTAAAGAGTGAAAACAAAAGAAGTGGACCATGATCAAAAGGTGGATGGAATAGTGTGATGTAGATGTTCAAGGATGATATATACATGTCTTTCAATAAAGATATCCTACCCTACATCGAACCTACGTTATAAGCTCAAAAATCCCTTCATGATTTCAAACCAAGTATTTTCATTGTAGTGGTGCTTGAAAATATAGGCAAGCCTATGGCATGGTGCTTGTTAGCATCGAGAGTTCTTGAGAAAGAGTGTGTGTTTTGAACTTAAGTTCTTCATAGCATAATTGGTGACTTGGTGTGTGAAATTTGTTTTCTTTTGAGGAGGCATGTAAATGAGTCGAGGTGGGTGATTTTGTCATCTCCCAAAAACTAAGGCAAAAAGAAGCATAATGTAGTTGAGGTCAAAGGTGAGTCATTTTTAGAGTATCAATAATTGTTGCATGGTTACTCTTTAAAGTCTTTTGTATTCTTCAATAGTGCATTTTATGTCAAGGGGTGTCATTAAAATAGTTTAGCCCATGTGTGAAGAGCTTTTTGTGGTAGTAATTAAGTTGAAATCATTGTGATCATTGGTAATAGATTTGTGCATACATGTGAAATTGTCTCATGGTGAGAAGTGGTGTTGCTTGAGGACAAGAAAATTTTTAAGTTAGGGGTGTTGATGAGTATTGATTTTACCACTCATTTGCACTCGATAATTGTACACACTACAATGATTTGAGGATATAAGTGAGACAAAGTAGTGATTAAATACACTAATTTCCACAATTTATAGGCACAAAAACTAGGAGTATGAATGATGTGGACTTCAGCTAAAATGGATCAAAGAAGGGAAAGAAGTGTAGCTAAAAGACCTGGAGTAGGCACAAGCCTCATTTACCACAATCACAGTCTATGGGCCACGATTGTGGTAAGTCAAGAAGGTAAAAAATCAGCAAATACAGATAATGTTCTGCGATCATGGCTAAGTGGGAATTTTGCCCAGGGCAATTTTGTCATTTAACCTAGCTGAAACCAAATCCTTACATAGGCTAAAACCTTTTCTTCTTTGGGGCATTCTAGAAACGAGCAATACTTTGAATTTGAAATTGAAACCCTAAATTGGCAAGAATTGCAATTTGATTTAGAGATTTGGATTTTGGTGTTTATGAAGAATGGATGCCTTGAACGATCCTTTTGGTATATGTTTCTTTCTTTTCTTCATAAGTACATAAATCTTTTAGTCTTAGGATAATGTTGAACTAAGGTGCAATTAGTTATGGGTTATGATGCATTTGAGTAAATGATAGTTAGTTAATAATGGGGTCTATTATTGTTTGATTAAATTAGTTGGGATTTGTAGGTGAAAGCCCTAAATACCCAAAATGGGTCTGTGGTTGAAAACCTCAAATTCTTTAAAGCTCAACCCATCCTTGAAAGAGGTGTTTGGGTGAACTTATGGAACCCACATCATCCTTGATAGAGCGATGTGGGAACTAAGGCAATTGTAGAAAATTAATGGATTTGGTTTACTAATTCACACTATCTTAGCCATAAAAGTGAGTATAAAGTTAACTACATCTTGGGTATCATGCTAGAAAAAGGGATATCATATTGAGGTCTTAGGTGAATATAACTAAAACACTTGTTAGGTATCCAAAAGGTTCAATAGGTGAAATTCTTGTGGTTTTGTTGACAAGCTAGCCTAAAAACCCTAGATCTAGCCTACCATATTGTCACTTACTAGCATGTACACCAAATATACGCATACCCATACCTAATTCTCCTTTAGGTAGACATAATCCCAAGATTCTCTTTACATCGAAGTTAAATTACAATTGTTTTGTAGTTTTAGAAATTGAGTTACTATTGACACACACTCTTACAAAATCCAAAACTCCCCCTATTTTAAATCATGCTTTTTACTCTACCTGCACGTCGGGTTATTTTATAGTAAATGTTAAGACTCATAAGACTAGAATTCTACTTTTCACTCCTTGTGGATTCGACATCAACAAGAGTTGAGATATTGACAACGACCGCCCCATACTACGTCAGGTGGTACGGGTGAACGTTATCATGCATAAAAACAAATAGACCTCAGATCAAATAAAACAAAAGTGATACGGTCATACGAAAAAAGAACACCTGTGATAAAACATCATAAGCCTCATTATCAATTTTTCTTGGAAATGCATAACATCTAGTTCAATCATCAATTTGAGCTAACTCCTTCCCTGATTAAGCTCCTCCCGTGGCACAACCCAAACCAGGGCCTACTTGTGTTTGTGCCTCAAGTCAAACCGAGATCAAAGACCTCCCCCAATGCCCAACCATAACTACCCTATGATGAGTGGTAATTTTACTACTCATTTGCACTCAACATTCATGCACACTAGCATGTTTGATATAATTAAATGAGTCATAATCGTGATTTAATGCAATAATATCCACATTTTATAGGAATAGAGTTGGTAAGATGGAAAGATATATATTAGAGCTAAAAGTGATCAAATAAAAGCAAAGGGTTGTAGCTGAAGACCTGGAGCAGTCATCAACCTCAGTTACCTCTACCGCAGGCCATAGGCCACAGTCGTGGTCAATCCAGAAGGTCAACAAAATGCTATCGCAGAGCATCACTACGGTCGCATTAGACACAATAATGGAGCATCACTATAGTCGCGTTAGACGCAATCTTAAATAGCCTCATACGATGGAGGCTAAGCGGGAATGTTATCAAGGGCAGTTTTGTAAATTCACTTGGACGAATCCCAATCCTTTTTAGTCTAAAACCCTTTCTTCTTTGGGATAGTGCTTACTAGATAGACACTTTTGGATTTTAAACAAAAACACTAAATTGGAAAAAATTTGTAATTAACTTGGAGACTTGAATCTTTAGTATTTGTGAAGGATGAAAGCTTTGAACAATAGAAATGATGGTATATTTTTCTTTACTTTCTTCATGAGTAGCAAAATATTTTTGACTTGGGATTATGTTGAACTAAAGTGTATTTGTGTGTGGGTGTTGATGTGTTTACATTATTTTTAGTTATTGATTATGGATTCCAGCATTGCTTGAGCTTAGTAGTTGGAATTTGTGGGTAAAAACCCTAAATCTCCAAATGGGTTTAATGGGTGAAAACCCCAAACTCTAGAAAACCTTCATCATCCTTGAAAAAGGAATAAAGGTAAACCTATGGGAACACATAAACATAACCAAACCACTAATTCCAGAGTTAATTACCAAGATATTATGTAGTGGTACCGTCATACCGACTATAGCTTGCAAGCAATGTCATTAGCCAATCCTTAGGGATTCCCATGTAACCCGTAGTTTCAATTCATAAAATCACTTCGGGGATTCCCTTATACCCCATAAGGTTTTTCATTTAAACCAAAGAAATGGCCCTCAAGCCCTTACAATTAAACCATTTAAACTATCCAAACCAACGTTAAGTTCCATTATACAATAATTCCTACAAAAATTTCCTTTAACCAATGCTAGAAAACCAAGAAATAAAACAAAGATACTAATATCAACACATACCTCAACCATGAATTTCTAGAATAGGGAACAAATACAGATACTTGGACTTCATGTCCTTTTCCACTTCTCAATTAGCGAGGCCATATCCTTGGTATGAAACTAACAAACCCAATGATCCAAAATCTCATTTGGGATCTCTTCATAAGATAGGGAATCAAAAATGCCAATCTCCTTGATAGGTATAATTTACGAAGGATCACCAATACACTTCCTCAACTTAGAGACATGGAATACTGGTGAATGAAGCTCAAACTAAAAGGCAATTCAAACCCTTATGCAATATTTCCAACTCTCCTCAAAATCGTGTATGAACCAACATATCAGTCACTGAGCTTCCCCTTCTTCCCAAACCGCATTATTGCCTTCATGGGAGATACCTTCCCAACCTCAAACTCTAACTCTCTTTAAGTGAGACCCCACAAAATCCTAATCGTTTGAGTCATTTAAAGAATACCAAAATCGGTCTCATACTTAGAAAATTTTAGCTAAGTGTCTAAAGCCCTCAAACATTGAGAAATTTATTTACGACCTTTCAAGCCTTAGAAAGTTAGTGTTTGAGTTAATTCGTGAACGGGGAAGTCAATAGTACATCTTAGGTAAGTTTCAGAATTTTTGAACAAGTGTAAGGTCATGTTTAAAACTTTAAAATAGTGGCTCGGGGTGATGAGCCCGCGGCACCCTGCCTAGAACGGCGCTCCAGAGCCTGCGGTGCCCTAGCCAGTCTGGTCCGGGTAAATTTTGCAGTTTTGTTTTGCATTTTAAAGGCAAATAGGTTATTTTACCTTCACCCAATAGCTTCATAACACGGGATTAAAGCCCTAAATGGAAAAATTTCTCATTCTTTTCACCAAATACTCTCAAGAACAATCCCTAGCTTCATCAAGTTCAAGAATCAAGCCTCAAGAACTCACCCCAATCTCCACAAAATTATCAATCAAGGTATGTTAGGTGTTCATCCAAGGGTTTTCTTCAACCTTGGAGTTCAAGAACCTCTTTTAAACAACAAGTTTATTGTCTTTATGAATTCCATAATTAAACTAGATTGTATTGATATTCATGATAATTGTTTGGGTTTCAAACCATTATTTAATAGCAAGTTCATGAAATTGAATAGCATGTGTGATGAATATGTGATTATCTTGACAAACCCTTGAATTTACAAGTTTGTATTGTATCCATGATGTTCCTATGTTGACTAATATTATGTGAAATAATCATGCTCCCCAAGTGTTTGATAAAATGCCTATGTGGATTCAATGGGGAAATCCAGACATGTTATTTGGTGTTCTCGTTTATGTACAAGTTCATGTATGTCAAGTGTTTGACAAAATGTCAAAGTGAATGTATTGATAATCAGTAGCTATTTTTATGCATTTCAAAATCATGCCATGTTTTACTTTTAGTGCTATCAAGTCCTGGGAGTATTCAATTACCTAAAAATTTAGCTGTTGACCTAGAGCTACAGTAGCTACAAAATAGGCTCAGTAATATCATGAGAAGTAGTACTCTGCCAGTACAGAACTCAATTAAACTCAGTCCAATTTATTCAGTTAACATGATCAGTAACATTTCAATCAAGTCTAGTATAGTTTAGAAATTAGTTCAGTGTATATTAAGTTAGGAGTAGGATTCAACACCGAGTGAATGCAGGGATGGGGGATTACTTACCAGTAGAGGTGTAATCCTTAGAAGCAGTCCTTGAATTCCAGAACTATGTAGCCAGCATAGGTTAAAACATCAACATGCCAGTTGAGGTTTGATGAGGTGTTTTACCTGCAAGTTGAGGGTACTACCATTCTCATTCTGAGCACCTTCCGGATGAGGGTGAGTCAGCAACTTGTCTTTACCCATGGCATGGTACTGAATCCTTCCAACTAGGGTTACAGGTTGGACCCCAATCATTTTAGAGAGTGGCATATATGTTAGATAATTACCTCCCACAGTTTTAGTTTCAGTCTCAGTATAGAAATCAATTCAGTTCTAGAGAACTAGGACTATTAGACATAGTCACCCTGCTCAGCATAAAACTTAGTTAAGTTCCATAGAACAAGGACTATTAGAAATAATCACCCAATAAATAGTAATACAGTAATCATTAAACTCAGTTATCAGTCATTCAATTATCAAAACTCAGTACCCAATGTTAATATAATATCAATCACAGTATTTATAGTTATGTGCATAGAATTACGTAATAAGTATTTGTAGCAGTTTCATAAATAATTGTACTCTTATTCAGTTATATTCATATTACTCAAACAGTATTGGTCATGCATATAAAACCTTGCATTTAGGATTACCTCACTTAGCATACCAGTACATTCAAAATACTGACGCATGTATTTCTTTTGTGCTATGATGTCTTATATGATAGGTTCAGATGTACAGGCTCCTGACCGTACATAACAATCTAGATTATCAACGACAGATTTATTGGTGAGTTCTCATAGTTCGAGGACATAGTCATCATTTTTGTATTTTAGTTTATTTTTAGTAGTTGGAGTTAGTTGGGGAATTTTCCCATTAACTCCATATTCAGACAGTTAAAGGCTTTTTAGACTAGATTATTTTAGATAGATGCTCAATTCTCAATATTTATTTATTAGTATTTAATTTCATTTATGAATCTTATGGCAATTCTATCCTAATTTCCATATTATTACAGTATTATTACTCAGTTATCATAGAAGGTGCCAGTCATGGGTTAGGTTGTGGTCCTTCAGGATTGTGAGCACTATGTGATGTTAGGGGTGAATACTTAGGGCATTACAAACTTGTTATCAGAGCCAGGGTCAATAGAGTCCTAGGGATTTTAAAAGTTGTATCTAGTAGAGTCTAGTGCAAGGGTGTATAGCGGACCACACTTGTGAACAAGAGGCTATGAGGAATTTTAGGAAAAGTTTCCCTTCTTTCAGTATTCATATCATATGAGTGAGTATGAGCCTAAATTAAACTCTCTTTCTAATCCAATGCCTTCTTCCATTTATAGAATATGCCTCCTAAAAGGACCAATGGAAGAAGAATTGGGAATCATCTAATACCTCCGCCCGTCCAGCTAGATCCCCTAGATGAGTATGTCTCCCATGCAAAATTTAGAGCAGCTTTCACCACTCTAGCTCATTCTATGGTAGCCCAGAATAAATGTCCAACTACTGTCCAGGCTAACCTAGTGTCCAATACTGCTGCAACTAGAATTTGGGACTTCACCCAAATAAATCCTTCATCATTTACCAGGTCTAAGTCTAAAGAGGACCCACAGGATTCCTTGCTCAGGTGCAGAAATTCACAAATATTATGGAGTTAACTGCTAGTGAGAGTGCTGAGTTGGCCGCATATCAGTTTTAGGATATGGCTCACTCATAGTTCAAGCAGTGGAAGGTAGAGAGGGCCGTTGATTCAGGTTCCATTGAATAAGAGGAGTCTTCTACTACTTTTCTTGATAGGTTCTTTCTACTGGAGTTGAGGGAAGTGAAGGTTTTGGATTTTATAAAATTGGGCAACATGACAGTTAAAGAGTATTCCCTCAAGTTTACTCAGTTAGCCAGATATGCCTCTTATGTGGTAGGAGATAGTAGATCTAAGATGAGTAGGTTTGTGTCGAGTGTGTCTAATAGTATGGTCAAGGAGTGTAAAACCACAATGCTGATTAAGGAAATAGACATATCAAGGCTCATGTTCCATGCTCAATAGATAGAGAAGGCTAAGAATAAGGAGAAGAAGAGGGAGAATAAGAGGGATAGAATAGGTAGCTTCAATTTATCTCAGCCTAAGCCAGAGGGTGGAAATCATTTTTTGTTCTACCCAAAATTCTCAGTTCCATCTCCTAACTCATCCAATGCTCCAGTGCCAATATTTAGAGATGGCAATAAAGATAGGGCACTAGGCTCTAAACCCTAGGGTAGTGTTAGCAATGCTCAAACAAATCCCTTTTTTCCATAAGTGTGGCAGAAACCATTAGGGTATCTATAGAGCTATCACCGATGTGTGTTTTGGATATGGCAAGCCAAGCCATAGAATCAGAGATTGTCCTTAGTCAGGTTCTCAAGGTCAGTATAATCGTCCTTCAGCTCAGTTTGATCACCCAAATCAGTAGGGTGCCGCTTCTAGTGACACCAGTGATCAACGCCCAAACAGACTCTATGCACTTCAGTCCTGACAGGATCAAGAAAGTTCTCCTGATGTGGTCACTAGTACGTTACAAGTTTATCATTTATATGATTATGCTTTGTTAGATCTAGGAGCTTCTTTGACTTTTGTAACTCCTTATATAGTTGTTGACTTCGGAGTCAGACTCAGAATCCTAGAAGAGCCCTTCTCAGTCTCTACCTCAGTGGGTAAATCTATCATAGCCTGATGGGTATACAAAAGTTGTTCGATTATGTTATCTCAGAAATCCACTTCAGCATATTTAGTAGAATTCGAGTTGACAAATTTTGATGTCATTCTCAGTATGGATTGGCTTCACTTATGCTATGCTTTAGTTAACTGTAGAAACAAAATTGTCCATTTTTAGTTTTCGAATTAATTTATCCTTGAATTGGGGGTAGTACCCCAGTACGTAGGGGTCAGCTTTTTTCTTACCTAAGGGCGAGGAAAACCATATCCAAGGGGTATGTTACCATCTTGTCAGAGTTAAGGATTCTAGTTTCGAGACTCCTAGTCTTGAGTCAGTTCAGTGGCATGTGAATTTCCAGATGTGTTTCCTGAAGATCTTCTTGGAGTCACTTTCGAGCGGGAAATTAACTTTAGAATAGACCTTCTTCCTGATACTCAGCCTATCTCTATCCTACCATACAGAATGGCTCCAGCAGAACCTAAACCATTAAAAGAACAATTGAAGGATCTCTTTGATAAGGGATTCATCAGACCCAGCTTATCCCCTTGGGGTGCACCAGTTCTACTCGTGTTTAAGAAAGATAATTCTCTTAGAATGTGTATAGACTATCGTCAGCTAAATAAAGTCACAATTAAGAACAAGTATTCACTTGCCAAAATCGATGACTTATTTTTCCAACTTCAGGGTGCCAGTTACTTTTCTAAGATAGATCTTAGATCAGGCTATCAGCAGCTCAGAGTCAGAGAATGTGACATTCCGAAAATAACTCTCAGACTCTGTATAGTCACTTTGATTCCAGTTATGTTATTTGGTCTTACCCATGTCTCAACAGCCTTCATGGACTTGATGAACCGCGTGTTCAAGCAGTACTTATACATGTTCATTATAGTCTTTGTTGATGACATTCTTGTCTACTCTCACAGTGAAAATGATCATGCAAACCATCTCAAAATAGTGTTACAGATGCTCAGATCCCATCAATTGTTTGCCAAATTTAGTAAATGCAAATTTTAGCTAAGATCAATAGCTTTCTTGGTTATATAGTTTCCAGTGATGGCATTAAAATTGATCCCCAAAAGATCAAAGTAGCAAGGAACTGTCCTAGACCTATCTCTCCTACAGATATCAGGAGTTTCTTGGGTTTGGATGGTTATTACCAACGGTTGCATCCCCCATGTCCAAATTGACTTAGAAGAAGGTCAAGTTCCAGTTGTTAGACTCTTATGAGAAGAGTTTTCAGGAGTTCAAGACTCGACTTACTATAGCCCCAATTTTCACTTTACCAGATGGTTCAAACGTGTTTGTGGTATATTGTGATACTTCTAGAGTTGGTTTGGGGTGTGTTTTGATGCAGAGAGGTAAGGTCATAACCTATGACTTTAGACAGCTTAAGCCCCATGAGAATAATAATCCCACTCATGATCTTGAATTAGCAGCTATAGTATTTGCCTTAAAAATTTAGAGGCATTACTTGAATGGAGTACATGTTGATGTGTTCACAGACCATAAAAGCGTACAGTATGTGTTTTCTTAGAAAAACCTGAACCTGCATTAGAGGAGGTCATTGGAGTTGTTGAAAGATTATGACATGACTATTTTATATCATTCGGGCAAGGCCAATCTAGTAGTTGATACTCTCAGTAGATTGTCCATAGGTAGTGTGTCTCACGTTGTGGATAGTAAGAAGAAGTTAGTTCAGGAAGTTCATCAGCTTGCTAAAATAGGCGGCTTCTTAGTTGATTTAGCAGAAGGTAGCGCATGGGTGCAGAATAGTTTGGAATTATCTCTGGTTTCTGAGGTACAAGAAAAGCAGAATAGAGATCCCAGTTTAGTTAATCTAAAAGAGTAGTCAGAGATTAGAAGGTTAAGGTTTTCTCCCAATGGGGGATGATGTATTGCATTATCAGGATAGACTTTGTGTGCCATGTATAGATGGTGTGAGACAGTGAATTCTTGTAGAAGCGCATGGTGTCTGCTACTCGATTCACCCAGGGGCCACTAAGATATACCACAACTTGAGGGAAATCTATTGGTGAAGTCGAATGAAGAGAGACATTGCAGAGTTTGTAGCTAAGTACTCAATATTTCAGCATGTTAAGATTGAGCATCAGAAGCCTAGTAGACCTATGCAGGAGTTCAGTATTCCCACTTGAAAGTGGGAGGAGGTGAATATGGATTTTGTGACAGGCTTGCCCCGTACTCGCCGCTAACATGATTTAATTTTGGTCATTGTAGATAAGATGGTGAAATCAGCTCATTTCTTACTAGTTAATAAATGTTATTCATCCAAGTATATGCCCAGATCTATGTTAGAAAGTTGGTCAGATTGCACGGAGTTCCATTATCCATCATTTCAGACAGTGGTATACAGTTCACCTCTCATTTTTGGAAATTATTCCAAAAGGGTCTTGGTATCCAAGTTCACCTCAATACACTCTTCCACCCTCAGACAGATAGTCAAGAAGAAAGGACCATTCAGACTTTAGAATAGATGCTAAGATCGTGTGCCATTGACTTTATGAGTAGTTGGGATGACCTCTGGCCCTTGACTTAGTTCACATATAATAACAGCTATTATTCTAGCATTTAGATGGCTCCGTTTAAGGCATTTTATGGGAGGAGATATAGTTCTCCTATTGGTTGGTTTGAAGTGGGTGAGTCAACAGTGGTAGAGACTGACTTGGTATTTGATACCTTCAAAAAAGTTCAGTTGATTAGGGAAAGGCTTAAGATAGCTAAGAGCGGACAGAAATCGTGTGCAGATATGCAAAGAAAGGATCTTGAGTTTGAGATTGGTGATTATGTGTATTTGAAAATCTCTCCTATTAAGGGAGTGAAGAGGTTTGGCAAAAAGGGGAAACTTAGTCCCCAATATATCGATCCTTACCGAATTCTCAGCCATTTCATAAAGGTAGCTTATGAGCTTGAGTTGCCTTTAGCTCTAGCTACAGTGCATCCAATGTTTCATGTCTCTTTTCTAAAAAAGTGCATAGGTGAGCCTACAATTATAGTCCATATAGAGGGTATAGATGTTCAAAATAGTCTCTCTTATGAGGAAATCCCAATCAAAATCCTCGATCATTAGGTTCACAGACTGAGGAACAAGAAGTCCCTCTAGTCAAAGTTCTTTGGCAGAATTAATCCATTGAGGGAGCTACTTGGGAAGCGGAAGCAGACATGCGGACCAAGTATCCTCACCTCTTCCCCGCAAACTCAGACTTAGCTCAAGGTAACAGTTTTCCTTGAATTTACTCAGTTCCACGCTCAGATTTCATTTATAACTCTGTATCAGTTCAATTGGACGGCATTCTCATATCATGCATACCTTTATGAAATAGCTTAGTCATGCGTCATGTCTTCAGAACTTAGTCATGCTTTAGTTATACATGTTCAGTATGATAACTCTGTATATTAGTAGCTTCAGTCCTGTAATCATGCTTCAGTTATGCATGTTCAGTATATAAATTCAGCCTATCAGTATTCTCAGCTTAGTCTCATTCAAGGACGAATGTTCCCAAGGGTGAGATATTGTAAGATTCCGCAGAATCCTAATCATTTGAGTCCTTCAAAGCATGCCAAAAGAGGACCCATACTTAGAAAACTTCAGCGAAGTGTTAGGACTTATTCATTTCTAAAGCCCTCAAACTTTGAGGAATTTATTTATAACCTTACTGACCTTAGAGAGTTAGTTTTTAAGTTTATTCATGATTGGGGAAGTCAATAGTACATCTTGGGTGAGTATTGGAATTTTCAAACAAGAGTAAGGGCGTGTTTGAAACTCCAAAACAATGGCTTGGGGTGATCCCGTGGCGCCCTACCTAGACCGGTGCTCCAAAGCCCGCGGCGCCCTACCCAGAGTGGCGTTCCAGAGCCTGTGGTATCCTGGCCAGTCCGGTCCAGGAAAATTCTGCAGTTTTGTTTCGCATTTTTAAGGGCAAATAGGTCATTTTCCCCTTACCCAATAGCTCCATAACACGGGATTAAAGCCCCAAATTGCAAAATTTCTCATCCTGTTCACCAAATCCTCCCAATAACAAGCCCTAGCATCATTAAGTTAAAGAATCAATACTTAAGAACTCACCCCAATCTCCATGAAATTAACAATCAAGGTATGTTAGGTGTTCATCCAAGGGTTTCCTTCCACCCTCGGAGTTCTAGAACCTCTTTTAAACTAAATAGTTATTGTTTTTATGAATTACACAATTGGACAAGATTGTATTGATATTCATGATAATTGCTTGGGTTTCAAACCATGATTTAATTTCAAGTTCATGAAATTGAATAACATGTGTGATGAATATGTGATTATCTTGATAAACCCTTGAATTTACAAGTTAGTATTGTATCCATGATGTTCATGTGTTGACATATTATTTTCAGACTAGATTATTTTAGATAGATGCTCAGTTCACGGTATTTATTTATTAGTATTTAATTTCAATTATGAACCTTATGGCAGTTCCATCCTAATTTACACATTATTATATTATTATTACTCAGTTATTGTAGCAGGTACCAGCCATGGGTTAGCTTGTGGTCCTTTGGGATTGTGAGCATTGTGTGATGATCAGATTGCAGCCTTGGGGCGTTACACTGTGCCTCACATCTACATAGGACTTTTGGTGACTTTGGGTAACTCTAAACTTATCCCAAATCACTTTCACCTTTTCCATAGCCTAGTGAACCAAATCTAGGAAAAACATATTCTCCCCACCAAGCTCAAACCACCTAATAGGAGATCTATACCTCCTGCTATACAATGCATCAAATGAGGCGATCCCAATGCTAAATGGTAGCAATTATTATAGGCAAACTCTACAAGAGGTAAGTGATTAACCCAACTACAACCATAATCTACCATGTGAGATCGAAGCATGTCCTTTAATGTCTAAATAGTCATTTTCGCTTACCCATTCGGATGCGAGTGAAAAGCAATACTTAGACTCTCCTTAGTCCCCAACCCTTTTTAAATCGATAGCCAAAAGTGAGATAAAAACTTAATGCTGAATTAGAGAAGATAGAAACAAGAACCCCATTCAACTTTACAATCTATTGGAGGTACAACCTTGTATAATCCTTAGTCGAGAAGTTAGTCCTCACTGGAAAAATGTGAGCCAACTTTGTCATCCTATCCACGATGACCCAAACTGAATACTAGGTGAATTGAGATCAAACTAGAAGGAAATTAGATGGGGAGCCTTTGTATGAAGCATGGAAGAGGTTTAATGGAAAGTTAGCCCAACTCTCGAATCATGAGGTCCCAGAGAAGATACTTCTCTGAGTCTTCCACCGATCACTTGATCCTCTCAACAAAACCAAGGTAGATAATATGGCGTAGAGGTTCCCTAGTAAAATTGCACTATTATAAAGAAATAGAGTTGCTTAGAGAGGTGACAAAGAAAAGTTGGGGTTTGCATACTTGAGGTGCAAAAGTGCCCAAAAGCTCTCCTTCTACATCTGTGGTTGACAAGGATCAAAGAAATTAGTGGAAAAAAGGGAGGAGATTGGGTCAAAGATGATGACCCAACTAAAACTCTTGACAAAGAATGTTATCGGGGCACCTAAAAATCAATATATGCCGTGGTATCAAAATACTATAAGGATGATAATGAAGAGAAAAAGTAGATGAGGAGACCCAATATCTAGTAAACTACTTGGGGGTCCTACACCGCCTATCAAAGAAAAGGTAGGAATAAAGCTTTGATGGACCGTGAGCATTATGGTGATTGGAGAGATAGAGAGAGTGATTATTCCCTCTATGTTCCTCCCCATGATCGGGCCAAAAACAATGAATCAAGCTCCATTGACCCTGATATATTTAAAATTGAGGATGTCCTAGAAAGAATTTTAAATAGGGTGAAAGGTACGAACAAGATGGTACGTACATTAAAAAGGGATTTCTTTCAAATCTCTCAAACCGTGGTGTACCACTCTACCCCTATCAAGCAATTGAAGACCCAAATTGGGCAAAACTCTACTCAAATTAGTCCTAGACCTAGAGGTGGTCTCCCTAGAGACATGATTGATAATGAAAAGAATGACACTCAAGTCCTAGAAATCATCACTAGGAGTACAAAGAGACATGAGGTTCACTTGAAAGGATACTTGAGTGGAAAGATTCTTAAGGCTAAGCCCAAAGAGGTGTCACCTCAAAATAATAAAGAAGAAAATGAGAAGGAGACTGGGGAAGTTAATGAAGAAGTGGTAGAGATTGAAAAGCCATAAAATAAAGCAAGGCCTACAATCTAAGTTACTCTTCTATTTCTCAATGATTTCAAAGAAAAGAGGGGGGTGACAAGATAAATAAATTTATTTCCAAGCTTAGCAATATATCAATTAATATCCCATTACTTGAGGCAATCTAAGAGAACCCAGGATATGCTAAGATATTGAAAAAGTTGATGTCAAAGAAAAAGCTCATCAAAGGTGATACCATTGAAGACATCCATAGTTGTAGTGCTATCATGGATATTAAGATCACGGAAAATAAAGATGAACCCAGAGCTTTCACCATTTCTTGTACCATCGAGACACGTATGTTTGTAAATAATCTATGCGACTTTGGTGCGAGTATCTACCTCATGCCATTTATCTTATACAAGAATCTTAGATTAGATTCATTTACCCCAACATCTATTCGACTCTTAATGGTGGATCGGTCTATCAAGAGACCGGTGGGGATTTTATTTAATGTCCTAGTCAAAGTGGAAAAGGTTATACTTCTGGTGGACTTTGTGGTTTTGGATTGTGAAATGGACCAAGAGGTACCCATCATCCTTGGTAGTCTATTCTTATCCATTGAAAGAGCCATTGTCAACTTAGAAATAAGGGAAATAAAGTTTAGAGTGTAAGAGGATGAAGTGTCTTTTAAAGGGGGGCTTGAGGACCCACATTGAGAATGGAAGACGGAAGACGTCGTGCCATGATTTACCCACAAATGCCAAAAAAGTGGATTGTATACTTTATTTATGATGTTGTGGCATGTATCCTTTATTTATGATGTTGTAGCATAGATTTTACTTTTTGCATTTTAATAACACATGCATTTGTGGCACTATAGAGTGTATTGGATTAGCTTAAAAAGGGGGAAAGTATGAAATTTCTGCATTGAAAATTGTATAAGGGAAAATCTGTCAAGTTGTGCATTGAGTTGAATAGGGGAAAACATGGGAGTAGAAATGCTCTTAGTTATCGTAATCGCGGGCCCTTGTTCATGATAGTGGCCACTCGGGTGTCCGCAATCACACGCACTTGACTATAACCACGGTCACTTTAGTTATATGACCAGCTAATTTCCCTCATTTCTCTCACACTGCCTTTTCAAATTTTACTCTCTAATTAGACTAAATTTTGGCCAAGTTTTTAAGCTCTACAATAGCATCTTGCATCTCTTTTGCATCACAAATCTGGTAGGTTCCATAAATCTATGCTTGGATTTTTTAAAATAGGCCATATAATGCATGATGTAGAGAGGGCCTAAATCTTTGATTCTAATGTTTCCATGTTTTCATACTTGGTACTTGTGTGATGTATAGCTTCTAGAATATGATGTGCATATAAATGCGGAAATCTTGAGTATCCAAAAATGTTTGCTAAATAGAGACAAATGGAGTGTGCAAACCAAGTGTTTGATATATTTCTCAAATAAATGATCAATAATGGTTTTTTCCATTCGAAGGGCATAATCGAGAACCTAATAGTCTTGTACTTTGGTCTTAATATGAATCCATATTGTAGAACATGCCTGTGACCTAGAGATTTAGACATTTTCAACAAGAAAATCTAGTATGAAATCAACCTCAGTTATCACGATCATAGTTATGGGACAGCAATTGTGGAAATGCAAACGTGGTCATAGCCCGTGATTGCGGTAACCGACTAGTTCCCCACAATGCTGAAAATCCTTCACTTCTAATTTTTTGCCTAACACCACCAAGTGCCATCTAATGAGCGTTGGTAGACAATGTGGCATAGTTCGTGTGTAAAATTGTCATTGATTAATATCATATGTGCCTAGTGCTTTCAGGGTAATCTCATAAATATGCCTGAACCTTCTTCATCGGAGACTGAGTTAATATACAATCCCACACTGGAAACTTCCCTTTGAGATAGGTAGGATATGGTGCCACAAATTATAGTCTACTCAGCATGCGTCGATTCTTTGCTGGGCAAGCCAAGATCACTAGTTTTAGAAGTGAAGGCAGGAGAAAAGCCTATTGATTCACCAGTTTGCTAACCTACTTGTCGATAACCCGCACTATGTAACAAGAATAAGGTTCTGGACTTAATACCACCCACTTTTAAAATTCTGAAAGGAAGAGCCTAAACTAGTCGGACTTGCTTGAATTAATAGGCTTACCAGAATTCTCTATCTTTTCAATTTATTTTGTCATACCTTCTTCTCGGTTCCTTCTTCCATAACTAGAGCTCAGAGAAAAGGAAGCCTCATAGGGTAATTTTTAAGAAAGGCTTAAGTTCTTCCATTATTAAGTTAAGGTCCTATAAAAGAGTTTGCTCCGCCACGTAAGATCCTCAAATTAAAATAAACCACGACTACCAAAGTATGATCACATTTGATTTATGTCACCTGAGTGCCACACTCACTGCTATAGTGATCTTCTGAGGACAAAGCTGCTCGTGGAGAGAGGAATTTTCTTGGAAAATATGCCGTAAAATCTTTTGGCATTTCATGACAAGCTTAAAGCCACAAGGTGGCAATGTTTTGCCCCGAATCCATGCAATGCAAATGAGCAATGGGTTTGTAAATTCTATGCCAACATTAGCGAAGTTTCTTTCTCTAATCTATCCAATATAACTATTAAGATCCGAGAAAAAATGACACACTTTAGGGTGATGAAATCAATGATGTTTACGAGTTTCCGTATGCAGACATGGGGGAATTCATAGCATAAGGGTGTAAGCCGAGCAGTTGTTTGGCAGAAAGATTGTGTCCCAGGAAGAAAGTCTCTTAGATAAAAATGAAAAGCAATATCTGCATGAACGAATTTACTTTAAAGGCTCAAATTTGGTTGCACATTATATGTAAACGAGTCTCCCATTGCACCCACAGGAAAGCAGTCCCTAGTCTGCATGCTAGGATGGTTTTTTCCATTCTAGACAGCATTCATTTGGATGTTGGTTAGCTCGTGGTCAATGAAATAGGCCACTTCAAGGACCAAAGTAGTACATATCTATTATTTCCCTCTTTGATTACTGAGCTTTGCAAGAGAGCGGGGGTTGTGGAATATGATCAAGTTACTTGGGTATGCCCTGGCACCCCTATCTACCCCTTTAGGATTCGAGGCGAGGGCACACCTACAAGAAGAGAAAGACTGACTTGGAGAAGTCGGCATGCACTGAGCCTGATCTTCATAGATCATCCACCATCGGTTCGCTTAAGCATGTTGGTGTTGATATTGAAACCATTAGGGAGCTTGTGTCTAGTTTTCCCCAGGGACCAAAAAAGACCTCTACCACTACTAATTCATATATGTCACAGTCCAACTATGAGAAGTAAAGAGAGGACTAAAAAAAATAGGAAGCTACCATTTCTAGGCTTGATAAATCCTACTTATCATTGGAGGAGTCATATCGAGATCTCCATAATGCACATAAAAAGATGGTCATAAGTGAGAAGAAAATGGATGAGTTATTTAACAAAATGTGGAAGGGGGTAATGGGATGGTGAAAGGTCCTAAAACCCCGAGATTGACTTTCTTCCTCCTGAGTGGAGGGTGATGATGAGGACCCAGTCGAGTGATCTGATCCTGAGGAGCTAGATAATGATGGAAAGCTTAAGAGTGATACCATCCCTTGATGTGGTTTCAGAGAGCACCCTTATCTCTCTTATCCTTAATTATTTATGCAGTGGGGACACTGTTATCCTTGTAGTTGGGGGTGCTTGTCCCCATATTCATTTAATTTGGGTCTGAATTATTAATACTTCTTCATATTTTTCTGCTATTTTAAATGATTCTTATTTTTTGTTGGGGTTGTAATATTTGGGTACTTTTATAGTGCTCACAATTGTATGGATTAGTTATTTTATTCCTATATTGTTGATTTATTTTATTTATTTTTATTTGACTAGATTTTCCCAGTGATAGACTGACTGACGATATTCTTAAGGGGAAATAATCGTGATTGGATTCATAAATATGGATACAGGGAAAGTCTGAGTACCCATGGCATCAAGGTCACAAATACAGAGAAAGTCTAAGTACCCATGTCATTGTTCATTTGGGATCACATTTATATCTATTGGCGAAGTATGAGTAGACATATGGGTGGTTAGCCCGTATAAAGCCATAATATGAGACAAAGCTTGGGTTGTTTCCATGGCTAGTAAATTATGAGTAGTGCGGATGTAAAGCAAACACCCCATCCATCTAAAATTTTTGAAAAATTCAAGGGCATGGATGTGAGCAACTTTGTAACAAACCTTTTTCTTTTTTTATGACTCCGTAAATTTACTTTGGAAAATTTAGTTAGTACTTCATTTTTGGTCTCAAGCGAGAGGAACAATTGTACCCCATCAACGAGGTTTGCATGCCATGTGTGGGAGCTTATTTGTATACATATCATGTGTACTTGTACCATCTAAAACTTACCCCATCAGTCTCTCAAGGATAAATTTTGATTTTATTTGGTTGTTAAAATGATCCTAGGCCATCTTTGTGACATTGGAAGCCCACTTTAGCAAAAAAAAAAAAAAACCCTACCAATACATAGTAGTTATCCTTAGTCACCCACTTTGAGCCTTTTGACTTTTCTTTACCAAACTCATAGCAAGTCGTGACCCTTCTAATATTTCTCTCTTGAACCTTATCCTCCTTGTACTTAATAATACCAATTGAGGCTTAAAAACCTAAGGTGGGGGTGGTGGAAACTGAAAGAGGTTTCATTAGGCCACAAAGTCATTAGAAAGTGCCTACGAGCTTAAGCAAATAAAGCAAAATTATTAGAAGAAATAAAAAATCCAACAAAGGAAAGAAATGCATGAATTTTTCACAATAAAAGGAGAGAAGTGGAAAGAAAGTGGGTGAACCAAGAAAGGTAAAGTAGGTACAATAGTGAAAGAAAAGTAATAGCCCAACATCAAAAGTGGAAAGAGTGTGATGTAGAAGTACCTGTGGCATGGTACTTGTTAGAATTGAGAGTTCTTGGGAGAGAGAGCACATACACTTAAATTCCTTGTTGCATGGTTGATAACTTAGTATGTGAAATTTTATTTCTTGTGAGGAGGAATGTGATCAAGTTGAGGTGGGTGATTTTGTCATTTTCCAAAAAATGAGACAAAGAGGAGTATAGCGTGGTTGAGGTCAAAAATGTGCCATTTCTAGAGCATTAGTTGTTGTCCCATGGTTTCTCCATAAAGTCTATTGTGTCCTTCAATATATTGTTTGATGATTTGGGGGTGTCGTTAAAATCATTTTGCCCATGTGTGAAGATTGTTTTGTTGTAGTAATCATGGTGAAATCATCATGATCATTGGGTAATAGAATATGGGCATACATGTGAAATTTTCTAATGATAAGAGGTGGTGTTGCTTGAGGACAAACAAAGTTTTAAGTTGGAGATTTTGATGAGTGGTGATTTTACCACTCATTTGCACTCAAAATTCATGCACACTACCGTGTTTTATATAAATAAATGAGGCATAATCTTGATTTAATGCACTAATATCCATATTTTTTATGAATAGAGTTGGTAAGATAGAAAGATTTTGATTGGAGATAAAATATATCAAATAGAAGTAAAGGGTTATAGCTGAAGACCTGGAGCAGTCATCAGCCCCAGTTACCGTGATTGCAGGCCATAGGGCGTGGTCGCGGTCAGTCAAGAGTGTCAACAGAATCATGGAAGCATCACTGCGGTCAGGTTAGACATGATCATGGACAACCTTATACGATCGAGGCTAAGTGGAAATGTTGTCCAGGGCAGTTTTTAAATTCACTTGGCCGAATCCCAATCCTTTTTTAGTCTAAAACTCTTTATTCTTTTGGGTATTGCTTTCTCGATAGAAACTTTTGAATTTGAAACAAGAACCCTAAATTAGGTAAAATTTGTAATTAACTTTGGAGACTTGAATTTTTAGTAGTTGTGAAGGATGAATGCTTTAAAAAACCCATATGATGGTATATCTTTCTCTAATTTCTTCAAAAGTAGCTAAATATTTTTGTTTTGGGATTATGTTGAACTAAAGTTTATTTTTGTGTGGGTGTTGATGTGTTTACATGATTTTTAGTTGTTTATTATGGATTCCACCATTTCTTAAGCTTAATAGTTGGAATTTGTGGGTGAAACCCCCAAATCTCCAAATGGTTTTGATGGGTGAAAACCCCAAACTCTAGAAAACCTTCATCATCCTTGAAAGAGGGATGAAAGTGAACCTATGGGAACCCATAACATCCTTAAAAAAGTGCTATAGGGGGACAAGGCAATGGTGGACAATTATTCATATGGTTTACTACCTTTTACAATTTTATAAATAAGTGTAAATGGGGTGTAAGTCATGTCATTACATCTTCCTAAAAATAGGGATGCCCTATTGAGGTTTTGGGCGACTATGAATGGCACACTTGCTAAGTGCTAGGAAGAGCCAATGGGTGAAATCTTTGAGTATTGGTTGACAAACTAACCAAAGAGACTTTCGACCTAGCCTATCTCTTCCTTAAAAACTAGATGTCATGTTGAACCATTGCTAACCTACACACTTTTTACCTTTAGGTAGACATAATCCAAAGATTTTTTTGAAACTTGGTTTAAATTAAAAGTGTTATTGTAGCTTGTAGTGTGACTCAAAATTGACATTACCCGATTCCAAATCAAACCCCCTAATTTAAATTACACGTTTCTTTTTGCATTTACATTGGGTACCCTTTTAAGTAACTAGATCACTCATATGTCATGAAGTTTAAATTCCACTCATTGTGGATTCAACCCCAACGTGAGTTGGGATATTGACAACGACCACCTTACCCCTAAAAATATGGGAGTGAGTTGAGCGTTATCACCCTACACCTGATATCGAATGAATTCCGATTATATAACATAACAAGACAGAACAATCATAAATCAAATATAGTCAAACGGTGTCCGCTACAATACCAATACCAATGTCAAGGTTGACGCCATACCGACACCGCCCATTCCAATCCAAAGTAGTCTTGCAAATCCTCTATCTGAAATCAAAACAACATCTGGTGGGGACATGCCCTGGACCATAGCAAAAACCAAAGTCTAAGAAGTAACAAAAGTATTTAGATAAGACCACAATATGAAATGGAGCCTTCTGGAGTATGAAAGCTCACCACTTCAATCTGACAAAAAACTGTCCACGAATCCAAGTCATTGAGTAGGAAGAGTAGTATGGCCGATTCCTACATCACGTGGGGATACAGCGCACAAAAATGAGTTAGCGGGTGAACGATAGAATGTACTCAGGAGTAAGTATAAAATAATGCCATCATTTAAAATCAAGTAAAATAACCATATCCAATCATATACATATACACATATATACCATGTCGGGAAAGGAAATCTGGTTTAACATGCATTTAAAACATTTAACCTGGTTTTGTGTAGCTTAACCATCCTATGACAACCCACAAGCTCTATGGGTCTAGTGTCATCCCCTGAACTGGCCCGAGGGCGTGTAATCGCACAAACCAGAGATGTCATAGGAGTAGGGGATTCCCATGTATCTTCGCCCTCTATGAAACATATATACAAGTATAAAATTAGGGGATTCGACAGTAACCCACAAGTATATGGCCACCATGAACAACCCTCATGTCGGCAAATATAAGTTTCTATTGTCCATCCATTGGACTCACATTTTTCACGGTTAGCTATCACAACCCGTCATTATTGCCCAATTAAAACCTTTAGCACATAACTAAACAACCAATTCCACAATTAATTACCAAGGCATTATGTAGTGGTATTGTCATACCGGCTATAGCTTGCAAAAAATGTCATTAGCCAATCCTTAGAGATTCCGATGTACCCCATCGTTTTCATTATTAAAATCACTTGGGGGATTTCGGTGTACCCCATAAGGTTTTTCATTTAAACCAAAGACATGGCCACCAATTTATTACAAGATAACCATTTAAACCATCTAAACCAACTTTAAGTACTATTACCATATTATGCAATGCAAAGTTTTCAATGAAAGTTCAAATATGTAACAAAACCATTCTCATAGGTATTTTATCAAAGATATTGATGACGCAGAGTTTCCAAAACAAAAACCAAGAACCAATTAACCATTCCCATGCAACCACATGTTCAAAGAATATTATAATAAAAAAAACTATAATAGAACACGGGAAAACATTATCCAACCATTAGTAACCAAAAACCCCAACATATATTTCAAAACAAACTCAAACCCACAATCATGACATGAAATACATGAAGTAAAACATTATTTTAGTTTGAACTAATGGAAGAGTAACATGCCTTAGATACAAAAGAGTATGGAGAGAAACCACCCTTGAAATCCCTAATTGACCACCTTGAAGAAAACCCTAGCCTTTTTCTTGAAACAAAAGCTTAAGAGAGATTTGAGAGTGTTTAAAGTATTTTTGATTGAGAATAATAGAGTCGATGAAGTCCCAATAGTGTTTTAAGTCATGGGGTCAATAGAGGTTAAGAGGGGAAATATCCAGAACACCCCAAACTTAAACTGTAAAAATCACCACAGGATGGTATGACTCCCTCCCTTAAATAACACACATAACATGGTACCCACCACTCATACCCTAGATAGAATGTGGAACATCATAATCTATCTACCATACGACTCCCTTTTCCTAAATCATTCCCATACCATACGACAAGTACCCTCAAACCGTATCCATGATAGAATCCAAAGGGTTTGACACTGGATAATATACGAATTGGATTGTACCACTCGTACCATCTCCATACAACCGTTAGTATGTTCATTCATACATTGGACGGTAAAAACCAAAATCCACACTGAGTAACATATGAGTTGAGGACCTTAAAAACTGTACCCACACCTTATGATAAGTACCTTTATCTCATACGATGTCCACAATCTCAAACTCAGGGAATTTATAAATGTCAAAACTCAGGGTGTTTCAATTCTACCCCACTTGGATCATTTGTCCCCAAATGACGGGTGAAGGAAAGAACAAGAATGATTTAATGTAATTATTCCCATAAAACTTCCATTTAACCAATGTTAGAAAACAAAGAAATAAAACATAGATATTAATAACAACACATACCTTAAGCATGAATTTCTAGAATGGGAAACAAATGTGGATACTTGGACTTTATGTCCTCTTCCACTTCCCAAGTAGCTTCTTCAACCTTGTGGTTCCTCTGTAGAAACTTTACTGAGGCCACATCCTTGGTTTGCAACCGGCGAACCTTACGATCCAAGATCTCATTTGGGATCTCTTCATAAGATAGGGAATCCATAATACCATTATCTTTGATAGGCATAATTTGCGACGGATCACCAATACACTTCCTCAACTTAGAGACATGGAATACCAGGTGAATAAAGCTCAAACTAGAAGGCAATTCCAACTCATATGTAACATTACCAACCCTTCCCAAAATCATGAATTGACCAACATATCGGGGATTGAGCTTTTCTTTCTTCTCAAACTACGTCACTCCTTTTATGGGAGACACCTTTAGGAATACCCTATCCCCAACCTCAAACTCTAACTCTCTTCACCTCATATGTATAGGACGCTTGGAAACTTTGGGAAACTCTAAGCCTATCCTGAATCACTTTCACCTTTTCCATAGCTCAGTGAACAAAATCCAGGCCAAACATATCTTTCTCACTAATCTCAAACCACCTAATAGGAGATATACACCTCCTATCAAACAATAATTCAAATAGGGCCATCCAAATGATAGAGTGGTAGCTATTATTATAGGCAAACTCCATAAGATGCAAGTGATCAACCCAACTACCACCATAATCCATCATGCAAGACCAAAGTATGTCATGTAATGTCTGAATAGTCCTTACTAATTGCCTATCTGACTACGGATGAAAAGTAGTACTCAGACTAACCTTAGTCCTCAACCCTTTTTAAAATGACCGCCAAAAGTGAGATGAAAACTATGTCCACATCAGAGAAGATAGAAACAAGTACCCCATGCAACTTTACAATCTCTTGGAGGTACAATCTTGCATAATCCTCTGCCCAAAAGTTAGTCCTCACTGGCAAAAAATGATCCGACCTTTTCATCCTATCCATAATGACTCAAACCGAATCAAATTAATTCTGAGATCGAGGAAGACCAGTAATGAAATCCATATTTATTACTTTCCATTTCCATTTTTGCAACTTAATTTCTTGATACAATCCTCTAGGCCTCATGTGATCAACTTTCACTTCTTGATACATTTTCATCTAACTAGGGTTAAAAACATAGCGCGACTCCCTCAACCAAGATCTTCTTATCCAAATCATCAATGTTGGGAACATATAACCTCCCTTGGTACAATAAGGTACCATCACCATTAACCTCAAAAGCCATCACCTTCTGCCCACCTAAATCATCTTTGATCCTCATCAAGATAGGATCTAACATCTGTTTCTCCTTGATTTAAGCACCAAGAGATGACCCAGCCACTTCCTACACCACTATCTCCGAAGTCTAAGAGCAAACTCCAAGGTTAGCCAAACGATGAATATATTTCACCAACTCTTATTTCTCCTTATCCACATGAGTTAGACTCCCTATGGATAACCTACTAAGAGAATCAGCAACCACTTTAGCTTTACCTTGGTGGTAGTGAAGACTTATATCATAATCCTTAATAAGCTCAAGCCATCTCTTTTTCCTGAGGTTAAGCTCTTTTTGAGTAAACACAAACTACATACTTTTATGATAAGAAAAGATATCCACATGCACTCCATACAAATAGTGAAGCCATATTTTTAATGAAAACACCATATCTAATAGTTCTAAGTTATGCGTCGGATAATTTCTCTCATACGCCATCAAATGTCTTGAGGCATAAGATATCACCTTTCTATGCTACATCTTTACGCAACCAAGTCCCATACGGGATCGATCATAGTAGACCTCAAACCCATCAATGCCTTCTGGCAAGGTCAAGATTAGAGCCAAAGTAAGCTTATCCTTTAGCTTCACAAAACTCCCCTCACAAGCATCAGACTATAAGAACTTTACCTTTTCCTGAGTTAATTTAGTCAACGAGGAAACTATAGTCGAAAAGCTTTGCTCAAACCTCCTATAATAACTAGCTAAACCTAAGAAGTTATGAATATCAGTTGGAGTCATCGAACTAGGCCTCTTTTTCACCACTACAACTTTCTCTGGATCCACCATGATCCCTTTGATAGAAATGATATGACCCCAAAAAGGGACAACATTAAACCAAAATTCATATTTTGAATACTTTGCATACAAATATTTCTCCTTCAAGGTCTGCAATAGAATGCAAAGGTGATTCATATGATCTACCTCACTCTTAGAATACACTAGAATATTATCTATTAAAATGTTGATAAATAGATCCCAAAACCGATGGAAGACCTGATTCATCAAATCTATAAATGCCACAAGGGCATTGATCAACCCAAAAGACAAAAAAAAACTCAAAATGCCCATACAGGGTGTGGAAGGTAGTCTTAGGGATATCCCCTCCCTAATGTTTAATCGATGATACTCAAATCGAATATCAATCTTTGAGAAAAACCTAGCACCCTACAACTGATCAAACAAATCATTTATCCTTGGAAGAGGATATTTATTCTTTACCATCACCTTATTCAGTTGTTGGTTATCAATACACATCCGAAGGGAACCATCCTTCTTATGCACGAATAACACCAGTGCACCGCACCGGGATGCACTAGGATATATAAAAACCTTATCAAAAAAAATCCTTGAGTTGCTCCTTAAGATCCTTCCATTCAGTCAGAGCCATTCTATACAGAGGAATAAAAATTGGATGAGTGTCTAGAACAAGATCAATTTGAAACTCGATCTCCCTATCAGGAGGAACACCAAGAAGGTCATCAGGAAAGACCTCAGTAAATTTATTTACCACCCAAATGAAAAGCAAAAAAGGGTCATATGAGTTATTTTTAACCCAAACTTTAGGATAGAGACACCTCTTAGAGATTAATCTATGATCTCTAAGATAAGATATGAACTTCCCTTAAGGGGAAAGGGAAACACCATCCCACTCAATAACCATCTCATTAGAGAATGTAAAGAAAACCTTACGGGTTTGACATTCTAGTAATGCATAGCATGAGTGCAACCAATCCACCTCAATATACATCAAAATCCACCATATCAAATTCAAACAAATCCACTAAATTTTATTATCAATAGCTACCAAACACCCCCTATAGACACTTCTAGTAATCATAGAGTCACCAACTAGGGTAGAAATAGAAAATGGGTTCAAAACACACTCCAGAAAAAAATCAAAATCCACAGCCAAAAATGGGGTCACATAAGAGAGAGTGGACCCCAAATCAAGTAAACAATACACGTCATGGAAAAAAAGTTTCAACATACAAGTCACGATATTGGTTGATGCCTCAAACTCCTGTTAGGTAGTAAGAGCATAAAGACGGTTCTTACCAGTGCTAAAACTTGATGGTGAAAGCTTTTGTACTGGAGCTGACGATGAAGACATTGGAACCTTGTTCTCCCCCAAAGTAACCTTACCAACAGGACATTTTCTAAGCATATGCACTACCTGAACATAGTTAAAGCACCTATCCCTCTTCTCATCATAAAAACCCCAATAAAATCTACCATAAATACTATAGGGAGGATATGATGGAGTTGACTAGGCTCCACTAGACTGAGATTGGGCACCTTGTGCCCTAAAGTTGTCGCCACTATAAAAACACCTATCACCCTACAACTTTGGGTAGGGAGCACTAGCCATCGAGTATGATCTAGAATTTCCCACTTCTTCTTAGGCCATTTCCTACCATCACTGCCACTTTGATATTGGCCACCACCCTGCTTAGAGAACCTGAACTTCTTAACCTATCTCTCCCCTATTTTAGCCTACTTATTATTCCCTTCCTTTACCTATTGTATATACACAACAAACCTATAGATATCCATGTCTTTGATCAACAAGACAGCCTTACTCTCCAATATTAAATCATTGGCTAACCTAGAAGAAAACTTCCTCATTCTATCCCTCTTGCTAGAAACCATTTCCGGAGCATACTTAGACAACTAGTGAAACTTCAAGGCATACTCCTTGACAGACATCTTACCTTTCTTTAATTTAAGAAACCCTTCTGCCTTATCTTTCCTCAACTCTTTAGGAAAGAAGCATTCTAGGAAAACATTAGAAAAATCTTTCCATAGAGATGACTCAACTTCGTCAGCCCTTGCCTGGTCCCATTCCTCATACCATTGGTACGCCACATCTTTCAGATGGTAGGCGGAAAATTCTATACCCTCTACATTAGTGGCATCCATAACTCAAAAGATCTTCTTTATCTTATCCAGAAAACCTTGAGGATCCTCCTCCACCATAACACCCATAAAGGTCAAAGGGTTCAGCCTTATGAACTGGCCAACCCTTGTGGCCTTAGAAGATGGAGCAATAATAACACCATACTCAGACTAAGTAGCTACCAATTGTGCCAGCATATGGATGGACTGACAAAACTCAGTGTTCATCACTTCATCTTAAGGAGTCTGAGGTGGACTAAAAGGAACTGACAAAACTCCAAAACAGTCCAAAACTGGACCCCTATATTGGGTATGGATCATATGAGTAAAGGCGTATCCCATCAACATTGTTCCCAGTTTGAACAAAGAAGTTTCAATGAGCTTTAGATAGTCTAGGAGGCATGATCTGGAAAGCGAACAAATGAGAATTAGAGAAGATTTCAGGACTTAGACTCTACATCTTGAAAATAAAACACAAAAAGAGAAATATTCCTAAATGTCTTGTAGCCTCTCCTATATGAGTGTGGTGTGCTACACACCCTTAAAGAGACTCTAATTAAAATGAATTTGTGGAATTCCAAGTGACCATAAACCTAGGGCTCTGATACCAAACCTTACACGACCCAAACCAGGGCCTAGTTATGTTAGTTTCCTGAAGCCCAATCGGGATCGGTGACCACCCCCAATACGCAACCATAACCATCCTACACCCAATGTCAGATAATTTTCTATCATATAACATAACAAGATGGAAAAATCATCAATCAAATATATTCAAACATTGTCATCCCTAATATCAATACCAATGCCAAACTTGACACTAATATCGACACTACCCATGCCAACCCATAGTAGTCTCACAAAGACACTATATAAAATCAAAACAATATTCGGTCGAGACATGCCTCCGACCATAGCCAAAAATCAAAGTCTAAGAAATAATAAAAGTATGTAGATAAGACCATGAAAGCTCACCACTTCAATCCGACACAAAGCTGTCCATGAATCTGAGTTAATGAGCAGAAGGAGTAGTATGGTCGGTTCCTACATCGCGTGGGGATACCTCACTCGAAAAAGGGTTAGCTGATGAATGCTAGCATGTACTCAGGAGTAAGGATAAAATAATACCAATATTTAAATCTAAGTAAATAACAATATGCAATCACATACATAAATACAATATACCATGTCGGGAAAGGGAACCGTGTTTAGCATGCATTTAAAAACTTTAACTTGAGTTTGTGTAGATTAACCATCCTAAGACCACCCATGGGCTATATGGATCTGTTGTTACCCCCTGAATAAGCGCAGTATGTGTAGCCGCATGAATCGGAGATATCATAGGGGTAGGGAATTCCCGTGTACCCTTTTCCCTCTATGATACATATATACAAATATAAACTTAATGGATTCTCATGTACCCATAACTATATGGTCACCATGACAAACCCATATGTCGGCAAGCATGAGTTTCTAGTGTCTGTCCATTGGAATCACACCTTCACGGTTAGCTATCACAACCCACCATTATTGCCCAATTAAAACCTTTAACACATAACCAAACCACCAATTCCAGAGTTAATTACCAAGCCCTTGTGTAGTGTTATCGTCATACCAACTATAGCTTGCAAGCAATGTCATTAACGAATCCTTAAGGATTTCTATGTACCTCGTAGTTTTCATTATTAGAATCACTTAGGAGATTCCTATGTACCCAATAAGGTTTTTCATTTAAACCAAAGCATGGCCACCAAGGCCTTACCATTTAACTATTTAAACTATCCAAACCAACTTTAAGTTTTATTACCATATTATGCAATGTAAAGTTTCCAATGCAAGTTCAACTATGTAACAAAACCATTCTTATAGGCATTTTATCAAACATATTGTGACCAAGAACTAATTAACCATTTCCATGAAACCACATGTTCAAACAAATATTATAACTTGAAAAACCATAAATAGAAAATGGGAAAACATTATCCAACTATTAGTAACAAAAATCCCCCAATATATATTTCAAAACCAACACAAAATCACAATTATGCCATGAAATCCATTAAGTAAAACATTGTTTTAGTTTGAACTAACAATGAGGTAATAGTAACATGCATTAGATACTAAAGAGTACGGAGAGAAACCACCCTTAAAACTCTAATTGACCACCTTGAAGAAAACCCTAGCCTCTTTCTTGAACCAAAAGCTTGAGAGAGATTTGAGAGTGTTTAAAGTGCTTTTGATTGAGAATAAAAGGGTAAATAAAGTACCAATAGTGTTTTAAGCCACGGGGTCAAAAGAGGTTAAGAGAGGAAATGTCAAGAATACCCCAACTTAAACTATAAAAATCTTTGTAGGAGGATACGACTCTCCCCTTAACTTATACACAAAACATACGAGTGGTACCTATCACTCGTACCCTAGACAGAATAATAGACATCAAAAATTGTCCACCATATGACTTCCCATGCCCAAATCATACCCATACCATATGACTATTACCCTCAAATTGTATCTAAGATGGAATCCAAAGGGTTGTACACTAGAAACCAGACAAAATGGACTATACCATTCATACCATCTCCATACGACCCTTATGATGTCCATTCGTATGTTGGACAATAAACAACAAAAGAAACATTGATATAGGGTGTTTCATCCCCCTACATCACTGCTCCTCCCATACACGACTATTTTTCTACAACCCTGACCATTTGTTTGATTCCACCATCCACTTTTGGATAACCCCTATTGTCACCTCCTTTTCTTTACCCATTGGAACTATAGCGAGATTCTATAGTTGTTCCTGGGTATTCATATGCTTCACATGACAGTCCCTTTTAAAGTTCTCAATATCATCACAATAGAAACACCTTCACTAGTGAGAAAGCTAATAGGTAAAAAAGTTGAAAACCCCTAAGCCCCTAACAATCTATTGATTCAGAAAAACAATCTTGAAAGGCTGACTAAGAAGGATAGGATGAATAGGCCTACTGATCATGTCCCTTATGTTAGACCCAGTGATAACTAATATTTTACGACTTTTTGGCTACCAAATTATCCTAACCCACTTAGATAACCTCCTTCAACTTCTTTAAATAGTTTGAAACTTCATTTATTCGTTCTCCTACTAAAGTTATATGCACATACAATACATAAAGATCATAGGTCAAATGGTTAACATAGATTCAAATACTCTACTCCTCAGAGGTCAATAACTAAGTAGCATAGTGAGATAAAGCATGAAACATAGCCTCATAGGCCACAACTGACATATCTCCCCCATTCTAATATGAAAAATGTATCCTTCTGGTGTCACGAAGGGCTTGTGGCACATAATTTTCTAAGAACAAAGTATGAAACTGTACCTAAGTCAATAAAATCAAAGTTGGTGATGACGTTTAACATATTTCCATCATAATTGCCTGATATCTTTCTCCAATATAAAGGTCACATATATAACTTCACGTTGCTTCATGATACCCATCTTGTGTAACCTCTCATACCAATCATGTGGAACTCAAAAGAATCTTCCCAATCAGTACCCTAGAATGATAGAGGTTTTATCTTCAAAAATTTTGTTAATAGTTCATGTTCTTTACCAGTTATCACAAACCCAAAACCAAAAAACAATGGTCCCTCATGTTGCATCCATTGTAGGAGCCTTGATAAGAGTAAAATAAACAATTAGAGCATGATAAACCAATATCCTTGTATTGGCTCCAGTCCCAACAAACCTACTCAGAAAAAATAACATATATTGTGCAACCTTAGCAGACATAGGGGGTATTCTTGTAACCCTAGTTTGAGTCGCTTCCTCACACTCTACACCTTATTTCTCTACCACTTGTATCTCCTCCAAATGATTCTAAGGTGGGGGTGGTGATACTGACCTCTCAAGAATTTGGTTAGTCGTTGATTGGGCTTCACCCTTGGTAGGTGTGGCTCTTTCCATCATTCCCCAAATTCTCTCTCGAACTCATCCTCTCTCTCTCCCAACTACCCCCAACCAAATTATCTGAAATAAATATTGCTTATTGGGTTCCACTGGACCCAGTATTTACCATCTATAAATAAAAAAAGGAAGAGGATTCGATACCAATTTGATCACTGAATATTAATTGGAATTAAGTTATTACAAGAAAGAAATAAGAATGATAGATTTTATAAAGTCCTATAGTCTCCCAAAGAAAAGCACAGACATCTTTGTAGTGCTTTGTAAGACTCTACTTAACCTATTTTGGTAAGATGAGAAATAAGTGACAAGGCTCTACAATCTTTGTCATGACCCAAACCAATTGCAAGTGGCACCCACACTACTCAATTAATGGGAGAACCATCTATCCCAAAACACCATCACACAAACAACACTTAGAAAATCAAGAACTAATCCATTAATAGGTAAAATCAAGGATAAAACAGAAAAAATTAGTACAATCAAAGGTGAAAACTTCTACTTAAGGAAATAAACTCTATAGGAACCGGAAGACATCTGGGAAAAAACTACTAAAGAATGTCAAGAAGGGGATGCAAAACCAAAACCAAAAAGTCATAACCAAACTCATCCAAATCATTCTCGATTTTCTCTAGACCAAGCCTCACTCTAATTTCATTTGAAATTACCCTAGACTAAAATTTGTAACTATAAAATTGAGAAGAATCTTTATATGAAACTTTTAACTGAAGGTTCATACATCATGACGGAATTGGTTATTACAGCTGCACTATTTGATAGTTCTTCAGTTTACTCAAGATCCATTGGTAAAATGATCTCAGACATCAATAACACTCATGGATAACCTCTTCTAACCCACACTCATTTATTTTACTTATTCATTATTATCTTTATGTTTATAGTAGTTTATATTAATCATTAATTGCTTTAACCACTACAAATTGAACCTCAAGAAAGATTGAATTGTAAGGCATTCTCTTGACTTACCAACTTATTTAACTATGCAAAATTGATAGTAAACAGCTTAGCACCCACCATGGGGAGAGGCAGAGAAACTATGTAGGTTTAGTCTTGTGTATTGTTGTTAGCTTTTTCAAATTCTTTATTTAGCGGGTCTTATTTAGACCATGGTTGATACCTCAAATATCTTCTAGAAAACCAATTAAATAAGGGAGCCTAGTTCTAAAAGAAGTGAAAACCTATACAACCACCAGAGGAAGTTTTGTATAACTAATGCGAAGACACAAAGGACATAACTTTTAGGAATGGGGACGTGATGACTCCGAAAACTTGAATAATAATGCATTAATAATATCCTTAGTCAATAATGATTTTGATGTAAAATGCAAACTGGTCAATCTAGGAAGCTCAATAAACCTCATGCAAATACGAGTACACAAATAATTGGGGACGATGTCAACAGTGATTTATATATCTAAGGCCCTTACTAGATTTAATAGGGCTAGTAAAGTGACAAGACGAGGTCAAGCTAATGACTAGCGCTACAGAGTAGAAAGGGTCATTTATTTTGACATACTTGATAGGGACATAGGATATAATATGATACTTGGGAGACCTTGGTACATATTATAAAGGTGATATCCTTAATTTACCATCAAATAATAAATTATCCCAGACCTGAAGAAATAAAGTAGATATATAAAGACCCAGAAGCCCCTAGGGAGATACACATCATCATGTCAGAAAGAGAAAAACTACAAATGTTGGAACTCATGTCTCACGGTAGAATAGGAAAAACAGTAGTAGCACAGAAGTAATAAGAAGGAGATGGTATAAGACACCACAAACCTAAAGTATCCCACATGGGTGACACACTTCTAAATATTTGGTTGACAAGCTTTAACAAGCATAGTACCAGTTCAACTCCCCTAAATAGAGATCATATTTTGGTGCATGACTAGGCTTTAAACTCATGTTAGATTTTATTAGATTCCTTACTGCTAATGCTGACTGTTTTGTATGGTCCCATTTGACTTTATATGTATCCCTTCTAAATTTGTAATGCACAAGCTAGGAATGGACCCCAATTTTCTTCATGTGAAGTAGAAAACAAGAACCATCTTCAAAGAATAGAATAGGTTTTTTAAAGAAGGTATAATAAGCCTCCTTAATCATTGGGTCCATATTGGAGGTAAAATACCAAGAATGGCTACCCAATATGGTGGTGGTGCCAAAAAATAGATAAGTTTCAGATGTTCATAAAATTTATTGATCTTAATGAAAAATTTCCTGAAGACTCTTAAGGGATACCAAACAGTAATCTAATTATCAATACTACTTGGGCCATATGATAATGATCTTTCTCAATGCATATATTGAGTATAACCAGATGTAAATAGGTTTTGAGGATAAAGGAAAAACTTCCTTTATTACTAACCATGGCACATATTGGTATAAAATAATGTCCTTTGGATAAAAATACAAGGTTTATATATCAATAGATAGTAACCAAATGGTCAAAAACATATTAGAATACCCATGGAGGTATACATTAGCTACATGATTGTCATGTTAAAGAATGCCAAAGATCAACATATCTACAAAAATTTATTAATATCCTATGAAGACAGAACATGAAGCTAAAACTAGAGAAGTACACTTTTATAGTAAGACGGGAGAAGTTTCTGGGTTTTCTCTTATCAAACGAAGGAATCAAAACAAATTTAGATAAAACTAAAAAAATAAAGAAAATTCCTAAAATATTCACCATTATTAAAGTGGCGCAAAGGCATACAGGATGAGATGTTTCATTTAGTAGGTTCATATCCTTAATGATCTAAATAATTGTTATGCCAAAATAAAGAGTATAACCTTAGTCTAGGTTCCCCTTAGACCAAAATATAGAAATGTAAGGTTGGACTAGTCTTAGGAGTATTTTGAGTGTGTGATGTTCTATGGAAAATCTGGTAGTTGTTAGAGTTTTGGTTGGTGGTTTTGATTTTATTTTGTGTTAGAGGATGAGAATAGAAAGTGGAAGTAACTTTTGGTGGATAAAATGGATTAGTAAAACTCCAATTATATTGAAAGGTTAGTTCATAATATCTAATTTTGAGAAATATGTATTGAAATGGACAAAACTTAATACTAGTCTTGAGTTATTGGTTTGGGCTTTCTGCAACAACAGAAGTGTCATACAGCAGTGGAAGTGTTGCCACAGTGGTAGCCCAATTATCTTAGGATTTGTTGCAGTGACAGATCATTTGTTGTAGAGGTGTTGTTGAAGTTAAAACCATATCAATTCAACAATCAATAAGTTGTATGTTAGTTTTTTAGAATTAAAAAATCACATTTCATTCCCATTTTTCTAAACATGTTAGGCTTAGAAGGGGCACATTTATTCAGTTTTGGGGGATTTCGTTATATTTGACGCAAGGTTTCTTTACACTCTAAACTTGAATTATCCCTTTATATTTATGAAAATTATAAGAATCATAACAATGATGGAATTTTGAGCGAAGTTTTTAAATTATGAACTGGTGGGAATTGGTAAAAATTCCCTTTATTTTTAGTTATTGTTGATCCTAGGTGTTAGAAACAGTTCTAAAGGTAGAATTCTTGATTATAATGCTAACAAATGTTGAACTCAAGAGTTTAAATAGGTAGAAACCCTAAGATGATGAACTAGGTAAACTTTTCTATATTAAATTGATAAATGTGAGTTCCTAATGTTTAGGAAAGGTGAAATATTGTATTAATAATTTTGTAATTATTTTTTATAGATCAAGAAAGGTCTAAGGTTGAAAGAAAGGGCATGTTTGTGACCATATAGTGATTACGAGCAAGGAATCGATTAAGCTTATGATTTAATAATAGTAAAGACTTGCTTGACTCTATGTTTATATGTGAGTTAGTGATTTGCTTTTAGGAATTACTTGTTATTATTGACTTTATTATGCTTTGAAGATATGGTTCTGAGATGGTATTGAGATCATATGTGGATTGGGTATTATACCGACACTTTTATATGGATCTGCTGTCACACCAACACTTTTATATGGATCAACTATCACACCATCACTTTTATTGGATTGGGTACCATACTGATACTGGCACATGGACTGAGCACATCCTTTGTAGGCCATATACGAGAGATATTTCTAACTCTTGTATATGTGTATATTATCATGCATGCAATTATCATTTTATTTTAATATATGTATAGGTTGTGGTGGTATTGTAGAAGAATATTCCTAGGTGAAATTGAATGTAATTGTGTGTTTGTATTCCTGATAAAATAAAGTCTATGAATTTATTTGGTTGTTACCTTATGCTTAGATTGTTCTTACTTCCATATTTGTATGGTGTTGAGTTGATTCGGTCGATGATACCTACCAATACTTAGTTGACATATGAGTTTTATGATTACACTTATTTCTATTGAGTAAAGAGTATATTCCAGTATTTGAGATAAGTCCTCGACTCTAGACCATGTTTTCAGATATCAATTCAAGGGTGAGCACAATGTTTGGGTAACAATTGGATCATTCTTATATTGCTATGTCTTTTGTTTCAGAACTAAGACACTTTTATTTTTAGTATTTTGGAAGAATAATTTTAAACATGGTTTTTGATGTTGTTTAGATGTCTTGTATGATGACTTTTAGGTCCCAGGTGTTGTAATTATCAGAGATACGTTCTGCATGCTTTAAGTTTTGAGCATTCTATTGGTTACTATTATAAAGTGTGTACTATATGTACATGTTAACTACTTATTATTCCATGTTAATCCATGTTTTCTGGTGTGGTCAATACAAATAAATTTATCTTATTTTATGATTTTGACCTATCTTATTGTTAAATGTGGAATGTTCCTGTACTTGAGATATTCACATGACTTATTAGCTGAATAAGGTTGAGAGACACTTGTGCTTTGGGCTTAGGTACATGGACAAAACTTGTCCCCCATAGGTCATGACTAGAGGGTTGTTTTCATACCCATATCATATATGTATGAAGTTTAGGTGAGTTTGAAGGTTTCATGAGCAAATCAGGCAATATATTTAAAGTTTTGAAAATTGCTTAACTTGTCTTAAGACATTTTGACTTGGCTTGACTAAACCTAATTTGGTTGTACATATCTTGGCTTGTTTCTTATAATCCTAATCTACTTAATTGATACTTGTTATTCTAGGTGTAGGTTAGAATGAGCTTGATTTAACTTATCGTACTATAGTTTGGTTACGTGTTTATATTCTTATCCTGGGTTGGCCGAATGGCCCTACTAATACATTATTTATCTTGTGTTCTAATACTATACCTACTCTTACTTTTGTTGAGTTGCAACACATATTACATTGGCTCCTGTAAGACCTCACTTTTGATTCTAAAATATGATCTAGATTTCAAGAGTGAGCAACATTTTTGGGCTACCATGGAATCCTTATTTTATGATATTTCCCTTTGTTTGGATTTTTGCACTTTTCTTTAGTTTTGGATTATCATCCCCTTGAAATTCTTAGAATGTTTTGGTACACCAATATTTGGATCCTAGGTATGTTTATGGGTTATTACTTTATTCTGCATTTCTTAGTTGTTAAACTGGATAATCCTTGAACTACTAATGGGGTAATTTTCTTTTTTCTCTAAGTGTTGGTTAATACTTCTGGGGATACTAGTTGGGTGCATGACACGCATGTCTAATTGGGTCATGATAAATTTGTATCAAAGCCTAGGTTTAACGATCTCATTAAAAATGGGTGTGGCATATTTCTATGTTAAAAATGGGTAGCTTGGTCCAAGTATAAATAGGACATTTTTAGTCTTGTGTAAACACCTTGGACGACCTTGGGACTTTAAAACACTTTTGAAAAGGTTTCTATTAGGTTTTTTACTCTTTCACCTTATTTTATCCTTTGATTTATATATGGATTCATCTATTGTGATTGTGTGTATGTCTATGAATGGCTAAACACCCTTTTCCAGGATTAAGGCCAAGGACATGATTACTCTTGTTTGGATTGAGTTGGTTTTGGTTATTTATCATTTTTTGTCATTCTTATATACTTTTTATAACTATTTTAAGGATATTCAACCCTTATAATACATGCTTAATTCTATTGTGAGCTCGGAAGGAGAAACGATAGAATAGAACATGGGATCTAGGGAATAGGATCATAATCTTTCAATTGAATGAAGTTATGATTTGTTATTAGGATAGGAATATGCCTAAGTTTCATATTTGGTTCTCTTACGAGATGAATTATGAATTCATTTAACTTAGTTCTCGCATCCCCGCTAAATGATGTAGTTGTGGGGCTATGTTGGATAGTTCGCTTGAGGTTTAGAAGATCATAGTCACAGTATCAATCTTGTGCACCAACAACAAAGATAATTAACTTAACTAATGACTTTATATATCTGAGTATGATTGTCCGTAGTCCCTAAGCCATGGGTTTCTCCCCATTGTTGTTAAAGAACCCTTAATCTACCATATGTTTTACTTTACTTACGTTTACACTTACCTAATATTTATAGTAGAACTAGAATTGAGTAATTGTTTAACACTAGTCCCTGTGGGATCAATACTTGGCTTTCATTATGGCCACTATATTACTTTTGTAGACCACATATACTTGCATGTGCGCTTGGAGACTTGTGAATTAGAAACTGTCTTAATTTTAGTTTTGCTTTTTTTATTTCATAAGTTCTAATTACTTGATTTTAGCTTATGAATTTATAGGCACAAGTCTAAAAAATCTAGTAAGCTGGCAAAGGACAGGAAGCTGGTTGAACCATATCCTAAACTTGAGCAATGCTTACAATATTGGAGGAGAGAAGCATTACTTCTCTATTGGATATCAAAAGTTTAGGAAGAAAAGACCATTCTTGCACCCATGGAAGAAGATCCACCAGCCCGTAGGATATTTCATCCAGTGGCAACCCTACTCATGACAAATTTTACCTCTGTTATCCCCAGAGCCATTGTCAGAGGTAATTTGAATTGAAAAAAAAACATGGTATATCCTTTGCACAACCGCGGGCAATTCACCAACTTGTCACATAAAGATCCACAGGTTCACTTGTCAAATTTTATATCACTCATTCATACTCACTGGGGTATCCACTGATTATATGAGGTTAACACTCTTCCCTTTTTCACTTTTGAGAAAAGCAAAGAAGTGTTTAAATGTTTAGCCTATATGGGATGACTTAGCGTAAAATTCCTCATCCGTCTTTTTGATTTGGGAAGACTGTAAAAATTATTTAGTGAGATTTTGAGCTTCAAGCAGAAGCTGGATGAAAATCTATATCATTCTTGGGAGAGGTCTAAATCTCTTCTTCGAGACTGTCTTTATCACTAGAAGTTCAATGAGGTATCATCTCACACCTTTGTTGAATCACTTGACCATAATACTAAAATTTTTCTAGATCCAACTGTAGATGGTCAGGCTCTTGAGAAAATATATGATGAGATGTATTCCTTGTTGAACTATATTGCACAAGGTAATCCTAAATGGCATGGTGACAACTCAAGAAGCTTAGTGTAAAAGGCTGCAGGCGTGATTGAAGTTGATAGTATCACAGACTTAGCTATCCAATTGCAAGCTATGCAAAATAAGGTGATGACTCAATTCAGTAAATTAGGCATGAACCAATCTTTAGCTCAAGTGAATGCAGTACAGAAGACCCCATCATGGTGTGAGATATGTGAAAATAGTGGCCACTCTATAGACTTAGATGGTTCAAATCCACAATCAGTGAGTTTTGTAGGCAATGCTCCAAAAGCCAAAGTATGGGAATGCATACAACCACAAGTGGCAGAGTCAACCCAATTATTCATAGGGAAATAATCAGACGCAATAGTTCCAGTAGAAGCACAACCAATGGCCAGTAATATTAAGGAGACTTTGAAGAAGATCCTAACTAAGAAAGAAGAAATAATTGTTAAAATAAAAAATCAAAAAGTGGCTCAGCAGAAGTTAAAGCAGCAATAAGGTCAACTAGCTCAGGCAAAGGTTGCCAGGCCATAAGATAGATTTCAAAGTGATATAGATAATAAAAAAAATCATGACAAATACCTTAAGGAGTTGTAAGGAACTCAGTGATAGACCTCCCAAGAAATAAGGAGTATAGGCAGAGTTGGTTCTACAATAGGTTGTAAGCATGGAGGCTAAAAATTTGGGGAAGTATGAGTACCTAAAAGAATTGTATACTAAGTAATTAAATGAAAGACCACCACCACCTTTCTTGAAGAGGCTTAAAAAGGCCAAAGAGGATTCTTGTTCAAGAAGTTTTTGGACACATTTAGAGAACTTCACATTAACCTTCCTCTTTTACATGTTTTACAGGGTATGATCCAGTACGCTACTTAAAAAACATGGTGACTAACAAGATTAAGTTATACGACATTGAAATAGTAACACTCACTGAGGAGTGCATTTTATTTGTGATGAAAAATATGCCCAAGAATCTTAAGAACCTAGGGAGTTTCACCCTCCCCATACAAATTAGTGACAATGACATGGTCCATGCTTTGTGTGATTTGGGGTAAGGTATAAATTTGATGCCCCTACCATTGTTCAATACTCGTGGTTTGTAGAAGCTTAGACCATGATCTGTGGTTCTTCAGATGGGAGACAAAACCCAAGTCCATCTCAAAGGAATCATTGAGGATGTTATCACAAAGGTTGGTAAGTTTATTATCCCTACTAAATTTATTTGTTTGGATTACGATGTAGATTATAGGGTACTAATCATTCTTGGACATTCATTCTTACTAATAAGAGGAGCACTGATAGATATGAGAGAGGGAACTCTCAAATTGAGATTGGTTGATGAAGGGTGGTATTCAAAATTTATAAATACTCAGCCCATCTTCCCACTGCAAATATTTATGTATGATCACCGTAATGAAAGAGGATGAGTGTGGGGTGGTAGATCCTAAACCATAAATGACCTCTCTAAACAATCTGATAGAAAGCTCTAACTTAATATAGTTGAGAAGAAGCATTGAAAGGTTATTATTGAGAAAAATAATGACCTTGAGATTACACACTCAAGAGTTCAGACAAGAGTAAAAAGATAGCCTCTAAGTAGAAGAAAGAAGATAAAGAAATTTAGTTGAGATATAGTGATATGGGTCATGCCATAATACTAAATCAGGCGCTTCTTGGGAGGAAATCCAAGTTAAGGTAGGTATTTGATTTCTATATGTTTAGTTTTTACTTCACATAGTTTTTATTTTTGTTAAGTTTCAAGTTGATGGGAAATCTGAGTACCAGAGACTTGAGCTAAATAGCATGGCAAAGATTGGGTTTAGGGTTCAGGGTTCCCCAACTCTCTTGATGTTCAAATATGCTACTAGCGAGGACTAGAGGCCTCAGGGAGTATTTATATCTCAATTTTTAAGCTTACTTTAGGGACAAAGACAGTTTTAAAGCGTGGGGTGGGGAAATTCGCATGGTTTTAGGTGAAGTGATTCTATAGAATTTTAAATCTTAGTTGTTTTATAGTTTTAGATTAAATTTGAAAAAATTATAATAAGATTTTTGATTGTTAGTTTTGAGTTTTGTTGGTGTCATTTTAGTGGGTGCACACTTCACCCACTCCGTGGTTGTTCTTTCTAGTTCTTTTCCATGGAGCACTCTTTGACCTAGTACCTCTTTTTTATTTTAAGGATTAAATTTTAGATACTTTGTGTTAGGAATAAGTAAAATGTTCTTATTGGTGCTATGTGTGATTGCATGATACAACTTGTCTTGGTTGTGAGAGCATGTTGATTGTGTTGCATGACTATTTTTGAGACACCAATGATCTTGTTTATGACTCTTATACGTTGTTGGCTTAATATAGAGTTCATGTGATTTCTTGGTTAGAAGGTTATAATAATCCGACTTGAGTGAGCATGTGTCATATATGAGTGAGATTTTTATTGTATTCCTTATTGTGTTTTGATGTCTAGAACTTGCATGGTGTGTGTTCAATATGAAATAAGGTGTGTGAGTATAGGAGATGATATATATTTCTTTGATAGCCATATTTCATATACCCTCTCTTTTATCTACCCTTGCGCATAATTCTAGTGAGCCCTATTGAGCCTGTCCTTATTCTTTGGCATCCTCAAATGTAGATTGTGTTCCTTTATTTGATTGACCTTAGTTTGATCCAAGGATCCTAAGCGCTTTAATGAGAAATTAATGAAATGAGGAGTGTGAAAATAAGAAGAAAAGAGGTGAAAGTGAGGCAATAAAAAGTACCTATTGGTGTTGTGAAATTTATATGTGTTGTGGTTGGGAGTTGTGTCAAGAAAATAAAGAATACAATGTAGAAATTAATCTTGTTCTGATAGTGAATGAAGCCTACACTGTATGAAATTTATATGTGTTGTGGTTGGGAAGGTAGAGATGTTCAAAAGTGTGGTTGCGTAGAGATTGATTGGAATGTATATGTGGTGTATTTAAGCGCTTAGCGAAGATAGTCACTATTCCTAGATAAAATAGTTCCTACCCATCCCTTAGCCTACATTACAACCCTTTAAGCCCTACTTGATCCCAAGTATCAACATTCTAACATTAGTGGAGTAATACACTAAGGGAAAAGCTATAGTTCATCTTGTGTAACTTGTGAATTCCTTATGACAGTGAGCGTAATTTAATTTTTATACCTATTTTTGTGATAAATTGTATCTATTTGAGTGATTATGGGTAACTCACTTATGGTGCAGGCACATGTTTGAAGATAGTTGGTGACTTATATGATCTCTATGATTGAGTAATATGCACGAGTTTTCAAACTTTGTGAGTCAGTTCTTGAAGTTAAGATATTTTTAAGCAGTGTCATGATCTTTCAAGTGTATAATGTTCTTAGTGTTAAAATTGTTATCTATGTAGTCATTGTAGTGTTGGCTTTAGATTCTTGCTTATAGTAGCAATCTTTATTGTATATAATGCTTAAGGTAAGGAGTTGTGCGAGGAAGAACAAGGCTTTAAGTGTGGGGTAATGGTCGTAGGTGGATTTATGCACCTAAGTGTTATTATCTACGTTTATTTAGCCTAGTTCTGAGGATTTCTCATGTGTGTATTGAGTTTATCTTTGTATAAATGAGCATCTAACTGTTAATTTATGTAATTACAATGTTCAAGGTGTGTTTACTATGATTTTTGAGTCAACACTATGTTAAGGTTGAAATGCGGAAACTAGTACTCTTAGCTTGAGCTATGTACCTTTTTAGTTCACCATGTTGGATTCTATGTGCTTTTGAGCTCTAATTTGTGGTGTTTGATGTTATAGGATGATTGGTGAGTTGATAAAGATAATAAATGGATGATATACAAGCTGGAAAACAAGAGGAATACTTACCACTATGCTTGGACTTGAAGGAGAAACCCATTCGAGTAAGCTTGAAGAAATTTTGAATTTTTGGACACCTTACGTACTACGCTACCTAGATGGAATGATAAAGGCATGGCACACCCTTGCTGGCATTCTAAATTATTATTTCCAGTGATCCTCCATGATTTCAATGAGCCACAAACCCTAGTCCATGTGATAAGGGTATGGCATGTTGCTATGTTAAAAATGGCCAGCTTGGTCCTAGTATAAATAAGACACTTTAACTCTTGTGTAAACAAATTGGATGACCTTGGGGTTGAAAACACGATGGAAAAGGTTTCTCTTAGGGTTTTAGATCTTTAACTTTAGTTTATTGTTTTATTTATACATAGATTCATTTATTGTGATTATGTGTATGTACACAAGTGTCTAAACACTCTTTTCGAGGGTTAAGGCCAAGAACATGATTACCCTTTTTTTGATTGAGTTGGTTTTGGTTATTTATCATTTTTTTATTATATCCTTTTATAACTATTTTAAGGATGTTCAACCCTTATAGTACATGCTTAATTGTATTGTGAGCCCGGAAGAAGAAATGATAGAATAGAAAGTGGGATATAGGGAATAGGATTGTAATCTTTCAATTGAATAAAGTTATGATTTGCAATTATGATAGGAATATACATAAGTTCCCTATTTGGTTCAACTATAAAATGAATTATGAGTGCATTTAACTTGGTGCTCACATCCTCGCTTAACGATGTAGTTTTGGGATTAAGTTTAATAGTTGAATAGAGGTTTGAAAGACCACAGTCATAGTTTCAATCCTTTGAACCAACAACCAAGATAATTAACTTAACCAATGATGTTATATATATCTGAGTATGATTGTTCATAGTGCCTTAGCCTTGGATTTCTACCCATAGTAGTTCAAGAACCTTTAATTTATCATAGTGTTTACTTTACTTTTAGTTTATAACTCTCAAAATCTTGTGGTTACTTTGCATTTGCCTAATATTAATAGTAGAACTAGAATTGGATAGTTGTTTAAAACTAGTTCTTGTAGGACCAATACACGGCTTTCCTTAAGGCTAATATATTACTTTTGTGAATCGCGTACGCTTGTACATGTGCTTAGGCACAACAAACCTAAGAACCATCCCCTCACTAGTTGCTTCATCTATTGAGCCATCCGTAAGGAGAAAAGGACGAGTGAGATGGAGAGGTTAAAAAGGAAGAGGATGAGTCACACCCACCAGGGTTAGACCTAAAGTAGTTTCTGGTCAGGTTCATGAAGGGTCAACATCCTCTCCCCAACTGCAGGATCATTTGGAATAGATATAATTAATATAAGAGCTGGTAATCGCGACTAAGGTATCAGTGTAAACTGGGTAAGCAACCTTACCTCCCATGTTTGTTAAGGTTGTTTAACAGGTGTTAGCTTTTCTAAGTGGTTGGATGGTACTAGAGCCACTCCTACTATGCTAGATTTTCAAGATCTATATGTTTATACCCCTATTTCTATATATCCTAGGATAGATAATGCTTCATGGAGTGATGTTTTCCTCATCATGATTTGGGTTTTGTGATAATATGCACTAAGCATAATCTACTGGCCAAATTTCTAAAGATCAAACCTCAAAAATTCAAAGATATTGTCACGACCTGAATCCTCGAGTGGAAGATACTATAATACCTCGTACTTATCCTATCTCAATTCAGCTCTTAGTTTCATGCTTAAGGGGCTTAAGGCTTGAAATTTTCACTTAATATTAGGGACTTAGTCATTTTCAAGACCCCTAAACTTTGACAATTTTTATTTTGGTCTTTCCAACCTCGAGACATTAGTTTTTGAGTTAATACAAGTTCAGGGATGTAAGGATCATGTCTCAGAGAAGTTTTGAATTTTTTAGATGAGGATTAGGTCATGTTTGGATCATGATTCCAGCAGCTCATCGTGATAGTATCGTATCGTGCTAGTGGTGATGGCACTCTTATCGTGTCGTGGTGAGGGTATTGTGTATAGTTATTTATTTATAATTTAAATGCATGTGTAAATCTTTATCCTAGTGTGTGAAGTGGTTATGAGGTGAAAAATGTTCATAGAAATAACTTAGACAAAGTTGAGCTAAGAGCCTTTGATTCATCCAAAGTTTGGTATTCGATTCAACAAGAGTCAACTTTGAAATTGTATAACTTTTAATATTCGTAGAATTATTCATATCAAGACCCACCAAATTGTAGATAACTGAATTAGATTTCCAATGATACCACTTTTACCTTAATCAGATACCCGAGCAAAAAGTTATGTTCATTTTCGTCAGAACTAGTAAGCCATCTCCTTAAGACCGCATTGCGATGAGCCTTTAATTAGCATTCTAGTTATGAATTTTTGGTTTAAATAATGGAGGGAAAATGGGTCTTTTTCCACCTCAACCCAATTCGTAAAAACATGACCTAAAGCTTCAGAATTATTTGCCCAAATCCTCCAATTTTCTCTCAAGAACAAACCCTAATCATCCATAAGTTCATCAAAATCAATTCCTTTATCTCCAAGAAACTTCAAGGAAGCTTACAGATTTTTGTTTCTCTTTCAAGATTTAAGATTTAAGGTACGTGCGATATTCATCCATGGGCCCTTTTCACCCATGGAGTCCAAGAACCTATTCTTCTATTTTAATTTATGAATTTACATGTTTACAATGAGTAATCTTCATGAAGATTTTATGAATTTCAATTATACATGATGTTTACAAGTGTTTTTTGTTGAAAGTAGCCCTTAGACGTTTGAATGAAGAAAATTCAATGTTAAATTCCCAATTTATGGTTTTAGTGTTATGATTATGTTATTCCCACATGTTTCAATCATTCCCATACTTAAGTTCATGAATTTTAAGTGTTAGATGAAATCCTAAATGATTGAAATTTTAATTATGACCCCGTATTATGTTCTTCAAAGCCTTCATGTGTCCATATTGTTAATTTCATTCAGTGCTGGGGGTTTTGAATGCCCGAAACTTAGTTGTTTACATAGCTTACAGTACTTTCAAAATTGTTTCAAATAAACCATGAGCCTTGTTATTTAGTCAGTATCATGGTCAGTTGTTGGCTCATTTAAGCTTAGTTTAGTCCAGTAGTCAGTATCATTCAGTTGGGAGTAGGATTTAGCACTGAGAAAATCTAGGGATGAGGGCTCACCTACCAGTAAAGGGTGTGACCTTTCGTAGCAGTCCCTTAGTTCCAGAACTACGTAGCCAATGTAGGTTAGAGATGTTAACTTGCCAGTTGAGGGTTGATAATGTATTTACCTGCCAGTTGGGGGTAACACATATCTTATTAAAGCAATTTCTAGATGAGTCTGACTCAATAGATCCACACAGTAAGAATTAGTACCCTTAGCATAATACTAACACCCTTCTAACTAGGGTTATAGGTTGGGCCCCACTTAGCTCAGATTGGGGAATATCAATTAGAAGATAGCTCCCATAGTTTTAGTTCAATATTCAGTATAGAGTTCATTTCAAGTTTTCTTGACCATATGATATAGTTCATCAATTATTCAGTTACAAGATTTCAGTAATTCATTATAAAGACTATTCAGTATCATGTTATATGCTTAGTCATGCATTCTTAGATTTTACAGTTTTCCCATATTTATGCATTAGTTATCTCATACTGTTCAGTTAGTTGTTATTTTATTCACATGAACCTACGTATTTTATCCTAACCTCATATCATATACTAGGATATTCAAAGTATTGGTCGCATACTTTCTTCGTGCTATGATGTCTTATATTATAGGTTTGGATGCTTAGTTCCTTGATAGTAGTTAGACATCCCAACGTAACTCAGCAGCAAAAGTGGTAAGTCCTCATATTTTGGGGAAATTATATATATTTTAGTTATTCAGTAGTTTAGTATTATTTGATTAGTCGAAGTTAGTTGGGGACTTGTCTCATCAACACTACATTTAATCAATTAGAGACTTTTTCAGAAATTCAGATAGTTAGTTAGTTTATCAGTCTTTTTAGTATGTCTTTAGATGTCTAGATTAATGATTCAGTTGTATTTTCAATATTTAAAACCTTAGGGAATTATTAGTTAGTTTTTTGCATATGTCTTTATTATTAATTTTACTCAGTGCTCATAGAAGGTACTATCTCATCGGTTAGCTTATGGCTACTTGTGATCGTAAGCACCATTATCATGACTAAGGAGTAGCCTTGAGTCGTAACAAAACTTGGTATCAGAGCCTAAAGTTTTAGAGAGTCATAGGGAGTCTAAAAATCTGTGTTGAGTAGAGTTTTGTGCATAGGTGTGAAGTGCAATATAGTTATGGATAATAGGCTACAGGAAGTTTTAGGAAAATTTTTCCTTATTTAAGTATTTATGTCGTGTGAAAGATCATGATGCTTTATTTATACTCTCTTTCTAATTTGTCCTTTCTTTCACATACAGATATTTCCTGATTACAGTATCCCAAAAAATCACTTCAGTTGATAGCAGAAATAGAGTTGTTCAATTTTAGTTTCCTAATGAACCGGTCATCGAATGGAGGGGTAGTACTCATTACTTAGGGGTTAGATGTGTTTTCAGACCCCTTTTTAAAATCTTATGATAGCATATGACCTAGAGTTAGAAGCATGAACCCAGAGCAGCAGTAAAGTGGGGATAGTGTTATCTAAAGTTGGTGGATTATGTACCTGTGGGGCTAGTTGTATGAAGGTTATTAGTAGTCTTAAAATAATGCATGTAGGAATTTATATTGTTGATTCAAAATTAAGTATGATTATGCGTGTATTATCTAGAGGTGTACCCAAGGTGATATGGGATTTTATTTTTTCTAAGTCTTAACAGTGGGTATGCTACCCTTAAGTGCTAAGTTTGAATGGGGCTATTAATGTAGTAATTGACGTTCTTACCAGCTAAGTTATGGGCTATAGGATGTTGTTGTCAGATGTACATGTGTAACGGTAATTCTCATGGTTTAAGAAGGAAGATAAGTTGAGATATGTGATATTAGTAGGCTATGACAGAGATTTGTATGGTTCATTAAGGGTTTGGAGATATCCATGTTAAGAGTTAGAATCTAAGTTTTAATCTTAGAAGACTGAGCTAATAGAAAGTACAATAGAAGCACTAGATGGTGTAAAGTCATGGTATAGTGATACTCCTGAAAATTCTAAGTTAGTCAGTGTTTCAGATATCGTGTGATGATTGTTGAGGCTATAGAAATCTAGGAATTATAGATCAGAAGGAAGTACTAGCAGTGGATCTTACATTATCAGGCATAGTCTTTTAGGGTGAGTTTATCCTTTATAGGTATTATTGTACCACCAACTTAGGAGGTTGGATTGAAGCTAAAGGGGATTAATAGGACTAGTAACTAAGTTAGGCTCTCAGATTCTAATAGTGATGCCAGTGTGTTATAGAACAACACTAGGAAGGAAGATGCCCGACCTATGCTTCTTTCAGTTTTTGTATTTCAGTTATCATAATATCTACCAATGCCTTACATGTTAGCCCTATGATCACAGCTTATTTTCATGCACCTTGTAGAAAATCATATTCTCTCCCAGTTTCTAGTATGAGGAGTTCTAGTTCACTCAGCAGTATAAATTATTTTCCATGAATTAATGAACTCCTAACTCAGGTCATGCAGCTCATGACTCATGTACTCATGCTTTACAGTATGGTCAGTTTTAGCACTCATGCTACACTTTTAATGATCAGCAAAATTCAAATTTATGTCATGTATGCCCTTAGTTAAAACTCTTTGATAAATTCATGTCATTGATACTCTATTCCTCAGGACTCAGTTAAGTGTCAAAGTAATGCACAGTATTCGTTCATGTTTCAGGTCCTCATTCTAACCTTTCAGTGACCTCCTTTTATGAAATGATGGTGATGATAAGTAATTTCTTAGATGTGAGGGAGTAAATATTTCATGTTAAGGAAAGATTGTTGCATGCTAGTTTTACATAAGGCTATAGGTTTGAAAAAAGATTGAGGCCAAGTTTATGATATATATCATGGTTAGTTGAAATTTTGTGTGTGATTTTCTTAAGAATGGTGCATAAAAGTTGTTATTAATATAGGTGTTAGAGAATCTAGGTGGGTTGTTTGCCTAGAAGTTCAGATATTGTTATGATGATAGGCTTAAATGTCATATTGTTATATAAGTGACGGGTGTATTATGCTCTAGTAAATCCATAGTAAGAGGTTAAATATAGTTATTGAAGTAGTAAGAGGAATTATTTATGAGATGAGAATTTGTGAAAGTGCAGGGTGCATTGAATTCATGACTCATACTAGTATTTTAGTGTTATGTGTGCATTTTGTTGATTCAAGTAGGCTTGAACATAGTGAGAGAATTTAGTTCATCTCAGACTTCACTGTATAGAGTTATCAGTGCCCACGTGAATATTTTAAGTATCCTCAAGTGAAATGTAGTTTTAAAGTGGAATGTATAGTTTGAGTATAAGCTTTCAGTATAATTTAGTCCGTTTAGCTAGCAGTTCAGTTAGTAGTTAGACGGATAAGATCCTATGGTTTTCCATCTTCCGATCTAGTCTTACTCTCTGAAGTTTCATGAATATGGCCATTCCAAGAGATATTTTATTCACACCCATGTAAATTGTGAATCCAGTTCAGTCCATGCATCATGTTTCAGATTCAGATACTCAGTCATGATTTTTATTTTAAGTGTCCCAGGTATCATCTCAGTCTTTTCTTAGTATTTTAGCCAAGTCATTATCATTCGGAGGATGAAGTATTGCAAGGGAGAGATGTATTATAATACTTTGAGTATTCACGTCCTAAACCTCTCAACTTTTCTTTATAAAACTAGACCAACCTGGAGGTAATGGTCACTCATAAGTTGACCCTCTCATTTCTATCTCATCTTTGTAACCAATCTCATGTCATTGCACGCATTTAAGGAATCAGTTTAGTTCATGATATTCAGTTTATGTATCATGTTTCAAACTCAGTTATGCAATAATGTTCTAAATCATGCATATTGAGTATATGATCTCAATAACTATAGTACGGTAGTCTCAATCTAGCTAGTCTCATTCGAGGACGAATGTTCCCAACTAGCTCATTTCTGCTCTTAGTTGCATGCTTAATGGGCTTAAATCTTGAATAAGTGTTGGGTACTTAGTCATTTTCAAGACCCCTAAATTTTGAGGAGTTTCGTTTTGATCTTCCCAACCTAGAGATATTAGTTTTTGAGTTAATTAATGTTCAAGGATGTAAGAAGCATGTCTCAGGGAAGTTTCGGATTTTTTAGATGAGTATTGGTTCATATTTGAGTCACAATTCCAGCAGCTTATTGCAATAGTGTTTCGCTGTGGTGCTAATGGCCAAGACACTCTTATCATATTGCGGTGAGGGTGTTGTGTCCAGTTCTTGGTTTATAATTTTAATATATTTATCATAATCTTTATCCTAGTGTGTGAAGTTCTTATGAGGTGAAAAATGTTCATAGAAATCACTTAGAAAAATGGTGAGTTAAGAGCCTTTGATTTGTCTAAAGTTTAGTATTCAATTCTACAAGGGTCAACTTTAAATGTGTATAACTTTGAATAAACATGGAATATTTCATATCAATACCCAACAAATTGTAGAAATTTAGTTAGCTTTCCAACGATAATAATTTTGCCTTAATCTGATACCCGAGCAAAAAGTTATGCTAATTTTCGTCAGATCAGTAAGCTACCGCAATAAAACCGCATCGCAATGAGCCTTTAATCATCATTATAGCTATGAATTTTTTATTTAAATTATGGAGGGGTAGTTGGATCTTTTTCCACCTCGACCCAATTCGCAAAAACAAAACCTAAATATTTAGTTAGGGCATTATTTTCCCAAATTCTCCTATTTCTTCTCAAGAACAAACCTTAATCAACCCCAAGTTCATCAAAATTAATTCATTTCTCTCCAAGAAAACCAAGTTCTCAAATCAACAACCTTCAAAGAAGCTATAAAGATTTATGTTTCTCTTTCAAGATTTAAGGTATAAGGTACGTGTGATGTTCATCCATGGGCTCTTTTCACCCATGGAGTCCAAGAACCTATTTTTATATTTTAATTCATGAATTTACATATTTACAATGAGTTATATTCATGAAGCTTTTATGAATTTTGATTATACATGATGTTTACAAGTGTTTTTCGTTGAAAGTAGCCCTTACTCATTTAAAGAAAGAAAATTCCATGTTAAATCCCCAATTTAAGGATTTAGTGTTATAATTATGTTATTCCCATGTGTTTCAATCATTTCCATGCTTAAGTTTATGAATATCAAGTGTTAGATGAAATGCCTAAATGATTGACATTTTAACTATGATCCCCAATTATGTTCTTCAAAGCTTTCATGTGTCCATATTGTTAATTTCATTCAGTGCTGGGGTGATGAATACCCGAAACTTAGTTGTTTACATAGTTTACAGTATTTTTAAAATGGTTTCAGATAAACCATGAGCCTTGCCCTTCAGTTAGTATTATGTTTAGTTGTTGGCTCAGTTAAGCTTAGTTTAGTCCAGTAGTCCATGTCATTTAGTTAAGAGTAACATTTAGGACCGAGAACCTAGGGATGGGGGCTCCCTTGCTAGTAGAGGGTATGACCTTTAGTAGCAGTCCCTTAGTTCTTGAACTACATAGCTAGTGTAGGTCAGAGATATCAACCTTCCAGTTAAGGGGTGATAAAGTGTTTACCTGCCAGTTGAGGATAACATATATCTCATTAGAGCACCTACCAGATGAGGGTGACTCAGTGGATCCACATAGCCAGCATTAGAACCCGTGGAATGGTACTAACATCCTTCCTACTGAGGTCACAGGTTGGACCCCACGTAGCTCAAATTTGGGTATGTCAGATTGATGATACCTCCCATAGTCTCAGTTCAGTATTTAGTATAGAGCTCAGTTAAGGTTTGCTTGACCGTAGCATACAGTTCATCATTTATTCAATATTTTTGTTTACATACTATTTCAGTATCATATTATATGCGTTGTCATCATTCTTATATTTTACAGCTTTCACACATTTATGCATCGGTTATCTCCTGCTATTCAGTTAGTTGTTATTTCACACACATAAACCTATTTATTTCATCCTAACCTCATCTCATATACCAGAACATTCAAAGTACTGACCACATACTTTCTTTGCACTACGATATCTTATATCATAGGTTTGGATGCTAAGTTCCCCATCCGTAGTTAGACATCCCAGCGTGAGTCAGTAGCAGTAGTGGTGAGTTCTCATCTTTAAGGGATATTATGATATATTTTAGTTATTCAGTAGTTCAGTATTATTTAGTAGTCAAAGTCAGTTGGGGACTGTCCCATCAACTTCACAGTCAGTTATTTAGAGGCTTTTGTAGATATTCAGACAGTTAGTCAGTTTATCAGTCTTTTTTAGTATGTCATTAGATGTCCAGATTGATGATTCAGTTGTATTTTTAGTATTTAAAACCTTAGGTAATTATCAATTGTTTTTCCTCATATGTCTCTTATTATCAGTTTTACTCAATACTCACAGCAGGTACCAGCTCTTGGGTTAGATTGTGGTCGCTTATAACTGTAAGCACCGTTGTCACAACTAGGGGATAACCTCAGGTCGTGACACCTACTTTTTGATAACGTTCACCTATGCCAATGTATTTGGTAGAGGACGGTCATTGTCAATAGCATAACTTAAGTTGAGGTCGAATCCCCATGGAGAAAAATTAGCTTTCTAGTCCTATGTGTGCTAATAGTTATTAAAAATATACCCGTAATGTAAACAAAGTAAAATACATGATTTAAAATAAGGAGTTGGTTTGAAACAAGGATTAATCAAAGTCTTTTAAAGTTATCAAAAAATTAAAGGCAACACTTGAGATTGAAAAATGCAATATGAGAAGGATCTTAGGATTATGTCTACCTAAGGGCAAGTTATTCATGGGAAAATGATTATTTGGTGCAAATTCCAGTCATTAATGATGTGGTAGGCAAGGTTGAAGGTCCTTGAGGTTAGTTTATCAACAAAACCTCAAGAGTATCACTCGTTGACCCTTTTGAGTACATAACACGTTTGTCAATTAAAACCACCTAATACCTCAATTAGGTATCCCTATTTCTAGGAAGATGCCCAAGATATAGCTAACCCTATACTCACCCTTATTTTAAGATAGCAAAAATATAGCTAACTATATCTAATATTGTCCAATATTGCTTTGTCGCCCATATCCCTCTTTCAAGGATTACATGGCTTCCAAAAGTTCACCCGCATCCCTCTTTTAAGGATGATGTGAGCTTTCAATAACTTGGGGTTTTCACCCACAAATCCATTTTGGTCATTTGGGGATTTCACCCATAAATCCCAATTAATTAAACCAAGAAATATGAAACCCATCATCAACAAACTAAAATCTACACAAATACATAACAACCCACATAATAACTGCACCTTAGTTCAACATACTCACATGACAAACAAGTTTAGCTACTCATGAAGTAAAGAGAAAGAAACATACCATAAGGTTTATTCAAAACATCCATTCTTCAATTTCACTAAATTCAAAGTATGAGATTCAAATACAATTGTTACCCAAATTAGGGTTTGTAAACTTCAAATTAAATTGCTCCAAAAAGTCGAGAATACCAAAATGTGAAAAAGGTTTGAGCCTTTTAAGGGATTTGGGGTTGACTATATCAAATTACTAAATTGCCCCTGGGCATATTCCTGGGTTTTCGCGATCGCTGAAGATTGTTTGCAATCGTGGCTCTCGCGAATGCGTTCAGATTAGAGTGATCATGAAAGATGACCAAAATTGACTTGTCGTGATCACGGTAATTGAGACCAAATTCTACTTCAGGTCTTCCAGCTGCACTTATCTTCTTTTTTTGATCCTTTTCAGCTCAAATCCATATATTTCTTTCTTATTATTTGTAAGCCTGCAAAATATGGAAATTAGTGCATTATATCACAAATTTATCTCATTCATATATTCAAATCATAGTAGTGCTCTGACTTTGGTGATCTTTCTTTTTGCCACAACAATCTTCTTAGGCACTTTCTTATTTTTTACCTTTAGCGTATATTCTTTTTGGACTAACTTCACCAATCATCTTTGAGCAATTATCCTATTTCTCTTTTTGGTTTTTTCTACAATGGCTTCTCTTAAGTCCATAGTCAACCTTCTTGAAATGGTAGGAATAACTTTAGAAAATTTTGAGAATGATTGCAGACTTTCTGAGAAACTTGGATGACATGGAGTATGTTTGGTCGGACTTTTGTATAGTGGAAAATATTTCTACCTAGAGATACTCTATGAAAAAGGAGATTGGATCAATTCACCTTTGATTTGAATCAACATAACACGTATAAGCATATAAAACAGTTATATCACATAAGCATATTATAATAAACGCGCATTCTAATTGGGTGACCCTTTTGAGCTAAGGGTTGGCCTAATGCTTTTGAAGGAAGTATATGTTTTTTAAAACCAATTCATTATCCCCCAAAACCTCCATAGGTACAAAAAGGCATAAATTCTTAGAAAAGTCACACAAAAGGGATACAATCTTTAGGGAAAGGAACAATGTCCCGTGCAGAGGATAGCAACTCCTAGATGATCCTTCATTGGCCTTTGCCCTCTTAACTTTGTCCACTTCTTTCCATATGCGACATCCATTGGTGATTAAGTGATTTTTGCATAACTGTGCTCTACGCTCATAGGTCATTAATCTAGGAAACCATGCAATTGCCTAAATCAATCAAACATCTGATAGCAAAATCTCATATTTTTTTGGGGTTCCCTCTACCCTCTCTCTAACCTTATTCAATGAAAATAGTAGAGATATTTATAGAGTGGAAATCCTATGAATTTTGGGTTTGCTAGTGATGTGGGATCAATAAATCAAGGAGTTTTTTGGGAATTTTATGGGGTACAAATTTAGATTCTCTTTGGATAAAGGCTGAGCTGTAATCGTATGAAAATTATACGAATTTCAATTTTAAATTTTTTGGAGTTTTTGAGTTTGTTGATGTCAGATTGGAGATCTTATTAATGTTGATGTTGCTGGTATTATATTCAAGTTATTGCGATTATTGATGTTGTTTGATATCAGGTCGAAGCTCGATTGGAGTTAGATCACTGGCTGATTTCTCTGGTGTATAAAAAAGAAATAGGGTTGGGTTGGAGGGTCGCTGTGGTTAACATTTTTGTTGTTGTGTACGTGTGTCGATGTATTGTTGTTGTACGCGTAGAATAAGAGAAGCAATAGTAGGCCAGATCACTTAAACTATTGGGCTGCTGGAATGGATCAGCTGGTGGAGTGGGTTGATTTGTTGTGTTTGGGCCTATTGGGATAAAATTTGGGATTTTTAGGAGGGTTTTGGGTAGATTAGGATATTTTTAGGGTTACTTATAAAATAACCCCAAATAGATAGGGGTTAGTCCATTTCATTTAATTTTTGGCCAAATTAAAGATTAATTGGCCAATTACATTGCAATTGTGACCAATTTAATTTCAATTATGGACAAAATTAAATTGAAATCTAATACAAATCAATACATCATTTAATCCCGAGCTTCTTGATTTAATAAATCAAACATATATTTATCCAAATATATTATTTTTGAGAATAAATTATGTTTAAATCAAGACTTTATTCGTTTAAATTAATTTTCAATATAATCTCAATAAAAGTCTAATTTTTATAAAAATGTTTATTTAAGTGACAAAGTTTATTCAATTTTGTATATGTAAATACGAAAACATATAATCGTCACTTAAATGATTAAATTAACCCAAATAAATATTTTAGAGCGCATTTATTCGAATGAAATAAACATTTTAATTTTATTAAAAATCGATATAACTCGAGATTAAATTTAGTCATGGAGGGCAAAAATTAGGTGTCAATAATAGTAATTGGCCACACTTCTACTTCTAGTGCACATTGACCAGGATTCGAGATCAGCTCGTGAGTCAAACTGTAGTGGTGAGCTTCCATACTTCAAAAGACCCCATTTCATGCTATGGATTTCTTTATGTCTTTACTATCCCTTTTGGTTTTGGCTATGGTCAGGGGCATATATCAACTGGATATTTTTTGGTTTTGATTAGAGGCTTTGTCGAACTACTGTGAACATGGGCGGTATCAATATCAGTAGCGGTATTGGTATTGATTGGTTGTTTGGTTGTTGGGGGTTGGTTTTAGTTATGAAATTATCATAACGTCTTTAAATTAATATTTCCATATTTTGTTATATATTTGGAATTCATCCGACATGGGGTGTTAGAAGGTCAATGGTTTGGTTTGGGGGTAGTCTCCAATCCTGGTTGGACTTGAGATATCCGACACGGCTAGACACTAGTTCAATTTATGTAAGATTGGTATCAGAGAAGTAGGTTCATGGTCAATTGGGTATCCACAAAGTCGTGTCAAGTAGAGTCTCTTTTATGGATGTGTAGCGTGCCACACTTATAAGGAAGAGGCTATGAGGAATTTAGGAATGTTTCCCATTCTTGTTGTTCAATTTTGAGCTATAGAGTCTAAGATATTAAATCTCTCTAATTCTCATTTGTTTTCTTTCAGATCATGCCTCTAATAAGATCTAATGTTTGTGGGAACTCTTCTATCTAGTCTGAGGCTAATATAGATAGAGCTCGTAGGAGTTCAAACCTGTTCTAAGGTCGCTACTTTATATTTCCCCAAGGGAGCTCTATCAATTCCTTTTGTTCCTCTTCAGTCACCTTGAGCAGGTGTATCTAATGTCGAGTTTCGCTAATTGATCCACTTACTTACCTAGTTTGTAGCCTCTTAGACTACACATGTTGCTTTGGTTACTCCATCGTTCAAGGACGCTAGAGTTGGCTAATTTATAACATTGAGTCTTCCTACTTTCACTGGTTATAAGTTTAAGAAAGATCCTCAATATTTCATTGATGAGATGGAAAAGATATTTTGTGTGATGCATGTCACTGATGTACAGGGCGTGGAGTTTTCTACTTACCAATTAAAAGATGTGGCGTACCAATGGTACAAGAAATAGGACCAGTCTAGGGGAAATGATGCTGAGTCTACTTTATGGGATGATTTCTCTAGTTTTTTTTGGACCGCTTCTTTCCTCAAAAGTAGATGGAAATGAAAATGGAAGAGTTTGTCAATTTAAAGCAAGGAAAGATATTAGTTAAGGAATATGCCTTGACGTTTAATTAGTTATCTCAGTCTGCTCTAGAGTTGGTGTCTAGCATGAGGGATAGAATGAGGAAGTTCACTTCTAGGTTATCCTAAGACTTGATTTTAGAGAGAAGGCTTCTTTGTTAAATAAGGATATGGATATTGCTCGGCTGGTGGTTTATATACAGCAAGTTGAAGAAGATAAGAAGAAGCAGGTTGAATTTGGGGAGAGGAAAAGTAAGAAATTCTACTATTCAAACTAGGGTGGAGGTCGGCAATAAAGTGTTAGAGAAGGTAGAAAGTGGTCTAAGAAGAAGTGGGGTAATTTTAGTTCCTATTCGACAGCTAGTACTTCTTATCCAAAGCCATCTGGTGTTTGATGTTTACAGGGTGGCGATGGTTCTAGGGCACAGGTAGCCTAATCTTAGGCTAGTGAGGGTTATTCAAATTTATCATATCCTTCCTAGAGGATTTGTGGTCGATTGCATCATAGATTTTATGATGTAGGGAGGGACAGGTGTTTCAAATGTGATCAACTAGGGCATATACGTAGAAACTATCCCATGGGTAAGGTGGCTTCTGGAGCAAACAAGGTTCCTGTTGCCTTTTCATCAGCTCCTATACCAAAAGGTGCCTATTTTGGTTTCAACACTGGTCAGAATCCTCTCTATGCTCTCACTACCCACCAGAAGTCTGAGGCATCTCTAGATGTTGTTACTGGTACATTGAAACTCTTTTCCCGTGATATATATTGTTTACTTGATTCATGGTCCACTCTTTATTATGTGACCCCAGTTGTGGCTATGTATTTTGGTTTTGGTCATGAGTGTAATAGAAACCCTTCTCTATTTTTACCCCGGTAGATGACTCCGTGGTTGCTAAAAGTGTCTATAAGGGTTGTGTGGTGTCTGTTGATGGTAGAGAAACTCTAGTAGATATGATAGAGTTAAACGTGGTTGATTTTTATGTCATATTAGGGATGGATTAATTGCACTCGTGCTATTCTTGTTTATACTATCAGACATATAAGGTCATTTTTAAATTCCTTAATGAACCGGTTATCAAATGGGAGGGGAGTTCCTTGGTACCTAAAGGGAGGTTTATTTCATATCTCAGAGCCCAAAAATTAATTTCCAAGGGGCATCTCTATCATTTGGTCTGGGTTAAAGATTCTGACCTAGAGGGCCCTTCCTTACTTTCCGTCCCCGTGGTAAATTAATTCCCTGAGGTTTTACCTAATGGTCTTCCTTGTATTCCTTCTGATAGAGAGATTGATTTTAGGATTGATCTTGTTTTGGACACTCGTCCAATATCTGTTCCCCTGTATAGGATGGCTCTTGTGCATTTAAAGAAGTTGTTAAAGGATCTTCTAGATAAGGGTTTTATCCATCCTAGTGTGTCCCCATGGGGTGCAGCTATTTTTTTTTGGCATAAGAAGAATGGTTCCCTTTTAATGTGTATTGATTATCGACAATTAAATAAGGTGACCATAAATAATAAGTATTCGCTTCCAAGGATGGATGATATCTTTAATCAATTGCAGGGGGCTAAGTTCTTTTCTAAGATAGATCTTTGGTTAGAATACCATCATTTGAAGATTAGGGAGGCGGATATCCCTAAGACTGCCTTTCAAACTCGGCATGGTCACTTTGAGTTTTTGGTGATGTCCTTTAGTTTGACTAATTCCCCAGCGATATTTATGGATCTCATAAGTAGAATCTTCTATTGGTTTTTGGATTTGTTCGTTATTATTTTAATTGATGATATTTTGGTGTACTTTAAGAGTGAGGTAGATCATGCTGATCACCTTCTTTTTCTACTACAGACCTTCAAACATCAGTTGTTGTATGCTAAGTTCTCTAAGTATGAGTTTTTGTTGAATACTATAACTTATCTGGGTTATGTTGTATTTAGTGAAGGGATCATAATGGATCCACAAAAGGTTGTAATGGTTATGAAGTGTAATAAACCTACAAATCCAATCGATATTCAGAGATTTTTGGGTTTAGCCAGTTATTATAGAAGGTTTGTGGAAAACTTCTCTTCTATCGCAGCTCCATTAACTAAGTTGACTCAGAAGAAGTTAAAGTTCTTATGGCCTGATGCTTATGAAGGTAGTTTCGAGAAGCTGAAGGATAAGTTGACCTCAACTCCGATCTTGGCTCTGCCTGAAGCCACTGATGGTTTCATGGTTTATTGTGATGCATCTCAGGTGGGAATGCGTTGCATTTTGATGCAATATGGTAAGGTGATTGTATTTGCTTCTAGTCAATTGAAGGTTCATTAGAAAAATTATCTGACTCATATTTGGAATTGCTAATTATGATGCTTGCATTAAATATCTGGCATCACTATTTATATGGAGTTCATGTGGATATCTTTTCCTAATCACAAAAGCCTGCAATATGTGTTCACTCAGAAAGAGCTTATTCTCAGGTAAAAGAGGTGGCTTGAGTTGCTGAAGGACTATGACATGAGTATTTACTACCACTTAGGTAACGCTAACGTGGTTTTTGATTCCCTTAGCAGGTTGTCTATGTGTAGCTTGTCGCATGTAGGTAAGAAAAAGTAGAACTTGGTGAAGGACATTTATTGTTTGGCAAACCTTGATGTTCGTCTCTTAGACTCTGAGAATGGTAGTGTGTTTCTGTAATAGGTGGAACAGTCGTTTCTTGGTACAAAATTAAAGGAGAAGTTGGTGTTGGATCTTATCTTGATGCTAATTAAGAATGAGGTGGGAAGGCATAAAGTAATGGCTTTTGATATTGGTGGTGATAGTATCTTAAGGTACCAAGGGAAGTTGCGTGTTCCCGATGTTGATAGTTTGCAAAGTAGGATCTTAGCTGAGGCCCATGAGTCTCCGTATATAGTTCATCCTAGTTCCACAAAAATATATCATGATCTCAAGGAAATATACTGGTGGAATAACATGGGGCCCGATGGGTTGTTTTAAGTAATTGATTTGTCGGTGTGGAAATGGGAAGTAATAAATATGGATTTTGTTATCGATCTTCCACGATGGAGGTACCATTTTTATTCCATCTGGGTCATTGTGGATAGGATGACTAAGTCAGCTCACGTTTTGTCAGTGAGGACCAACTATTTTGTCAAGGATTATGTGAGGTTATTCCTTCAGGAGATCGTAAAGTTGCATGGTGCGCCTGTTAGTGTTATTTTGGATCATGGTATTCAGTTCATGTCACACTTTTATCATTTTTTTCAGAGCGGTTTGGGGACTAAGGTGAGCCTTAGTACCGCCTTTCACTCCCAGTCAAAAAGGAAAATGGAAAATTCCATTCAGACATTGGAAGAAATGCTCCGAGCTTATGTAATCAATTTTGGTGGTAACTAGGTCGACCACATACCTCTCATTGAATTTGCTTATAACAACAGTTACCATTCTAGCATTGGTATGGTCCCATTTGAGGCATTGTATGGTAGGAGGTGAAAATCTTCTATTGGGTGGTTCAAGGTTGGTGAGACTGAGATATTTGTCCTGGATTTGGTTCACCAAGCTATGTAAAAGGTAAAGGTAATACAGGATAGGCTTAAGACCGCTCAGTGGAGCCAAAAGTCTTATGTGGATATGAGGCAAAGGGACTTGGAATTTGATGTAGGAGATTGGGTATTATTGAAGGTGTCTTCCATGAAGGAGTGATGAAGTATAGGAAGAAGGGGAAACTCATTCCCCGATACGTTGTCCCATATTTGGTATTGAGGAGGGTTGTTAATGTTGTATATGAGTTGGATTTGCCCTCTAGTATGGGTTCCATTCACCCGGTGTTTCATGTGTCCATGTTACATAAATACGTGGGTGATCCTTCATTGGTTGTTCCATTGGAGAGCATTGGTATATCGGGTTCCATGTCCTATAAGGAGGTCCCGATGAGGAACTTGGATTGGCAAGTACTTCAATTACGGGGGAAGGATGTGGCTTCAGTAAAGTTCTATGGCAAAACCAAAAGTTCGAGGAAGCTACTGGGGAAGACGAAGAGGACATAAAGTCCAAGTACCCGTTCCTATTCCCTATTCTAGAAAATTGTGCTTAAGGTATTTGTTGTTCCTAATATCTTTATTTTTTGACTTTGTTAAAGGAAAGAGTGATTTCCTTGGCATCTTTATTTTCTGAATTTGTTAAAGGTAAGAGTAGAGGAATATGGAGTCAAATCATGCTAGCAATTTCCTTGTCCCATCATTCGAGGACGAATGATCCAAGTGGGGGAGAATTGAAACACCCCAGATTTTTTTAGCCCTTGGAAAGTTTTTGAGCCTTGAGCTCACTGCCTTGATTATAATTGGACCCCTAGAGTTATACGGTGTCTTGATGACTCATTGGGACAAGTCGTAACAATATTAGTAAGTTGGTGGCTTGACTCTTCTTTGAGTACGAGTGGCTCACTAAGAGCATAAGGTTATGTTATGAGTCGTTAGGTGCAATCATAGAGTGTCCAGTGTATACCCCAATTTGGGTTCTATGTTGACTACAACTAGACCCTATGAGTCATAGGGTCTCATTATGAATAGTTTTGTCGAGTCGTAAGGTCGACAGTGTATGAGGGTCCTAGTCACTGTCTTGGTTATAACTCGTGGTGACAAGTCATAAAGTGTGCTTACGAGTCGATGGTAGAATAGTAGTCAAAGGCGATATTTTTTAAATTTTTAAGTTGAGGGCATTCTGGATATTTCCCACTTTAACCCCTTAGACCCCACAATTTAAAGCCTTCCTTGAGAATTCATTATCACATCATTCCCAATAAAATACTCCCAAATTCTCTCTCAAACTCTCTTTCAAGTTAAGGATAGAATTTCAAAGAAAATGGTCATCTAGAGTTCTAAGGGTGCTATCTCTTCCAAAGTTCTTAGTATTTCAGGCATGTTACTTTTCCCTCATTGTCAATTTTCTAAAATCATGTGATTTAAAGTATTGTTCATGAGATATTGATGTTGCGTTTTGAACTATGGGTTGAGGTTTTTTAATATAAATTGTTTAAATGTTTCTAACATGATATTTATGAAACTATTGTGCTTAAATTGACGGTTGGTAAATGTAATACCCCGCATGTTTCTAATCCTGTGATTCTTACTTGAGTACATGACTTATAATGAATATCCTAGTGATAGGATAGCTTATGATGCATTAAGCACGTTCATATGAGTCACTTAAGGTAATGCAAGCTAAGAGTTTTTGAATCCATCAAGTTTTAGTGTTCGATTTTGCAAGGGTCATCTTTGAACTAGTATAACTTGATGTAAATGTGGTATTTTGGCTGATTTAGACCCACCAAATTTTAGAGAATCAAATTATCTTTCCAACGATACCAATTTCGCCTTAATCCAATACCCAAGCGAAAAGTTATGCCCATTTTCGTGAGAGACAGTAAGCATAGGCGATTGGTTAGGCGCCGCCTAACCCAAGCATAGGAGATTGGTTAGGAGCCGCCCAACCCAAGCATAGTCGATCACTTGGGCGCTACCTAAATAAATTCCAAGTGTCAAAAACACTCCGTCTTGAGTTATTTTAAAGGTAATTAAGTCTTTAAATACTCCTTACACGTCCCTAAACTTAACCCTACGAAATATATATCTTCTAAACATACTGCAACCCTATTTTCATCTCAAAGCTCATCATCCAAGAGCACTAAAGGAGAAAAACAACTAGGGTTGCATAATTAAGCTTGAAGATCCGATTTCAAGGAAATTCCTCCGTCAATCATCAAGAATCTTCCTTCTAAGGTATGCGTAGTGTTCATCCATGGATTCCTTTCATCCGTGGAGTTCAAGAATCAATCTTTAAAATATAAAAGCTTGGTTGATTGTGGTTATATGATCATACCCATGTTGATGCTTGTTTGTTTTCCTCTTTTTCATTATAAAGTATGATTTCTATATTGTTGGGTGTTGATGATCATGTTGTTGATATTGGGTGATTCCCAAGATGGAATCTTTATATGTTTTTGTGAATTCATGATATCATATGAGTTGGAAACATGTAAATTTGGTTGTTCATGATGTATAATTTGATGAATTCACCTATACTTAAGATGTTCATGTAAGGTGTTTGATAAAATGCCTAAGGAACTAGAAATCATGCAATATAGCTAAATTCTGACTAAGTGAAGGATTCATGATATGCCCTTACGTTCCAATGACTTCTATGTTGTTAATGTGCCTTGTAAATGTTGTTGGAATACCCATGAACTATTCTTATGAGATTATGCTATGTTTACTTACAAATCCTACTTATGAACAAGATGTATGATAACCATGCAACCCACATGAACTTCCATGTTATTAGTATGTGTTGCCAATATGATTATGCAACGAACATGATATTAAGATTGTGCAAGTACTTCCATGCATAGTATGAGATCCCTACTTATGATATTATATATTATGGACTCTTCTCTTACGATCAAGTCAGTCATGTGTGTCAACTTTCTTCCATTGAGTCCTGGGGGTACTTGTAACCGAAAACTATAGCTGTGTGCCTAGATCCATGACATGTTTCATGATATCCAAACTCAAGCTATGATTCCATAGACTTCAGTCAATCATGTGACTCAGGAAAATATCATGATCTTAGTCAGTTGTTAGATATCAGTAACATTCTGCCAGTCAACGGAATTCAGTAAGATTAAGTCATGCACAGTCAAAGTCAATTATTCATGTCCAGTCCCTCCAGATGGGAGTAGAGGCTAGCACCGAGTGAACCCAAGGATGGGAACTCACCCGCCAGTTCAGGGTATGATTCTTAGTAGCAATCCTTATGTTCCAGAAATACGTAGCCAGCATAGGTTGAGACATCTTAACCCATCAGATTAGGGTTGATGAGGTGGCTTAACCTGTCAGTTTAGGGTTCCCACCATTCTCATTGAGTACCCGCCAGATAAGGGTCACTCACAGCTGTCCTTACCAATGGTGCGGTATTGACACCCCTCCAATCCGGTCAGAAATTAGACCCCAGCTTAGCCATAACGTCATACATAGGGCATGTTGGTTAAAAACTACTTCCCACAGTTTCAGTATCAGTCACTGTGAAAGAACTCAGATAGTTCTTCAGATTTCAGTATATACAGGATTATCAGATACAGTCATCCATGTTATCAGTATCAGTATCAGTCAGGACAGTTATCAGTAAACCATGTATTAGCTTACAAGTCATGCTATCGCGTATTCACGGTCCCAATTTTTATATATGTGTGTTTGCACTCCCACTTTCATATCAGTCAGTCAGTGTTGTTCTTGCATGAAACCCTTTATGTTCAGCCTACCTTCCTCGTATACTCAGTACACCAGTTGTATTGACATATTTGCGCTATAGTGCTTTCTTTTTATGTTACACCATAGGTTCTGAGACATGAACTCCAGCCCAGCAGTAGCGGTAGCATTCCAGTCGTAGAGACACAGTGAGTCCTCATTGATTCGAGGACAATATGATTTGATTTATTTATTTATTTATTTATTTTAGTCTTACAGAGTTAGTTGGAGACATGTTCCTTCAACTCATTATTTAGATAGTTTAGAGGCTTTTAGATTTACTTTCAGATTTACATTCAGATTTAGTTGTTTTGGGTATTTTCGCCCACATAATTTTATTCAGTTGAATCTGATGGCCCTACAGTTCCATGTATTCTGCATTATTATATTATAATTTGCAGTATACAGGCACAGATATTAGTCATGGGTTAGCTTGTTGTCCCTTGGGGTCATGAGTACCGTGTAGCATTACGGTTCAGTAAATCGGGGTGTTACAGTAAATGCATTGGGTGCATGGGAATGGTGGATGGAAATAATGATACAATGAAATCCCCAAATTGGTATTTTTGGTATGGAGATTGGTAATAAACTCAAACTACTTGCATAATAGATTTTGGTGTATGCATTATCACTTGGCTTGGCTTGTTTCTTGAAACTAATGCATGGTTAAATGATTAAGGATGGTATTAAGCAAAACCTCATGAGGTTATAATAGTTACCCCTAAGTGAATGATTTATGAAAACCTTGCGGGGTACACAGGAATCCCTAAAAGATTTTAATAATAGAGTCTGTAGGGTACTTGGGAATCCCCTAAGTGTGGGGTAATGAAATTACTTGCAAACTATAATCTGTATGACAATACCACTTAATAATTCCTTAATAATTGACTCCAAGAATTGATGGTTTGGTTATGTGTTAAGTATTTTAATTGGGTATTAATAGGGGTGTGATAGATAGCTGTGAAGGTGTGAGTCCGAAGGACGGACACTGAAAACTCATGTTTTTCAACATGAGGGTTGGTCTTGATGACCATGTACTCGTAGGGTACAAGGGAAGCCTCCTAGTATATACATATACATATGTACCATAGAAGGTGAAGGGTATAAGGGAATCCCCAGACACCTATGGTATCTCTAATTCATGCGGCAACATGCACTGAAGCCCGTTCAGGGGGTAACACTGGACCCACATAGCCCGTGGGTGGACTTATAATGGTAAATCTACACAGCTCAAGTTAAGGTTTTAAAGTGCATGCTAAATCTTGTTCCCTATCCCTGCATGGTATATATGTATATATATGTTTTTGCATATGGTTATTTGCATTGGTTTGATTTGATTTTGGATTGATGGCATTACTATATATTATCCCTTAGTTACATGCTAGCGTTCACCTCGCTAACCTTCTTCGGACGTTGTATCCCCACGTGATGTAGGAACTTTCTATACTTCTACTTCTCCTGCATATTAACTAGAATTCAGGATCAGCTCGTGAGTCAGACTGAAGTGGTGAATTTTCATGCTTTGGAAGACCCCATTTCATGTTATAGATTTCTTTATGACCTTATTATCCCTTTTGGTTTTGGTTTTGGCTATGGTCGGGGGCATGTCCCGACTGGATATTCTTTGGTTTGATTAGAGGCTTTGTCGGACTACTGTGGACATGGGAGGTATCGGCATCGATATCAGTATAGGTATTGGTTAGTTGTTTGGGGGCTGGTTTTGGTTATAATCTTATCATAATGTCCTTAAATTGATATTCTCTTATCTTATTATATGTTTGGAATTCATCGAACATGGGGTGTAAAAGGTCAATGGTTAGGTATTAGGGGTAGTCTCTGATCCTAGTTGATCTTGAGATACCCGACATAGTCAGACCATCGTTTGGGTTGTGTCAATTACATTGTGTTACTAGTTCAGCTATTATCCTAATTTATAGATGTCGATAACAAATATTATTGAAGTCATTCTCTATAATTTATAGACTACACCCACAATATATTTAAGAAATCATACACTTACCTTGCCAGCAAACAAGTTTACTGTTTATGTTGCATTGTGTTACCAATTCAGTTACTGTCATAGTTTATAGAGGTCAATGATAAATATTATAGAAGTCATTCTCTATTAATTATAGACTGCACCTACGGTTCATTTAAGAAACCATACATCTATTTATTTAGTCCCCTATATCCCTATTACACCGTTCCACAAAGCCAACAACAATAACAAATCGTGAAATAATTTTTTTAGGCCGTTCTCTTTTTCTTCGGCCAAAATCAACCTTTGCGTTAGTTGATTCCCCTCTATTTTGATTTCTTGTAGTGATCCTTTCAATTAATCTCTTTGTTCTTAGGATTCTTTTAACAACGTCATGAGCAGATCTTTATTTTCTTTAAATTCTCGAAGCCTTTGGTATTTAAAACTTGGAAGTACCTTGAAAATTTGATGTCGATAGGCTGCTCGTCGGTGAGTCTTCCACAATCCACTTAAAAAAAGAGCATCTGTCATTTTTCTAGATCAAAAAATAAGTTATGAATTTGCTTACTTAAACAAAACAAAAGATAAATAACATATTCATGTATGCACTCACCTTTTCAACTGCACAGTTAAAGATTTCCAACCTGAATTTGAATCGGTGTGTGACGTCCTTAAGACAGGTGGATTGCCACAAGACATATGTAGGACACTTTTGTATTGGGTGTTTGGGATGCTTGAGACATTTTAGTTGTTTAAAAATACATAAAAAATAACCAAAAATATGAGTGTGTTAAAACAAAAATTGTCTTCCTTTTATACAAAAATGGAAGTCAGATATTACTATTGGATGTGATTGATATGTACTTTATTACCATTATAAAAATTTGATATTTAAATTTTGTTACTGCCGGACCTTATTCATAGACCATCAATATAATCGATGCATTTTCATGCGGTGGATAGATGATGGATCATATAGATTAACACTCGATTATTGCTAACGTATATACGTGTTGGTGGAACGGTCTAAAAAATATTAATACATAGTCAAAAATATAAATAGTTAAATAAATGAAATTGAATTGAGGATCATTGATTGTGTCCATTGTAAATCATAGATTGCAAGCCTTAACAATAATATAATGTATTGGTTTATTTCCCTTACTAGCATATTGTGAAAAAAGGGAATAATTAAATAATTTTAAAAAATAAATTTAATGCAATTAAATGAGCTTAAATAGTCATGTGATCATATAAGAGTCCACGTAAATTGGAGAAGGTGATCAAAGATTTGTGAGGATGGGTAGTGATTGTACAACCAATATCCCCAGGATAATGTTTACCCAAAGCACAAGTATGTTGTGAGAAATTCATTTGTTCAACCACAACTCATCACCTCACATCTTTGATCATTATTTTCAATTTACGTGGATTCTTATACGATCACATGACTTGATTAAGCTTATTTAATAGCATAATACCAATAATTTATTTTTTATTAATTAATTATTTTTTTTTAAAGTATGTGCTAGTTATGGTCGGTAAATATGTATCCTAGTCTAGTT
>NC_061115.1:48247671-48257205 GCF_002878395.1 Capsicum annuum
TTTATAGACCATAACTAGCATATATTTTGAAAAGGGAATACTTAATTAATAAAAAATAAATTATTGATATTTACGCTATTAAATGAGCTTAATCAAGTCATGTGATTGTATAAGAGTCCACATAAATTGAAAACGGTGATCAAAGATGTGAGGTGATAAGTTGTGATTGAACAAATGAATTCCTCACAACTTACTTGTGCTGTGGGTAAACATTACCCTGAGGATGTTGGTTGTACAATCACTACCCATCTTCACACATCTTTGATCTAATTTACGTGGATTCTTATACTATCACATGACTTGTTTAAGCTTATTTAATTGCAAAAAATTCAATTATTTATTTTCTTATTAATGAATTATTCCTTTTTGTCACAATATGCTAGTAAGGGCAATAAACCAGTATGGTTTATTATTGACAAGACTTGCAGTCTATGATTTAAAATGGATACAATTGATGGTCCTCAATTCAATTTCATTTATTAATTAATTATTTTCTTTTTTCACAATATGTTACTAATGACAATAAACTAATATGGTATATTATTTACAAGGCTTGCAGTCTATGATTCATAATGGACACAATCGATGGTCCTCAATTAAATTTTATTTATTTAATTATTTATACTTTTAAAGATGTACTAATGTATGTTTACCATTTCACTAACCCCTATAATGGAATCCACCAATCACGTAGACAGTCACGCATAGATATTGATCTTGTTCAATCATATACTCCATCGACCTTACAATTAATTTTGTATAAATCAACATAATCGCTGACAGGCCAGATTTATTATCCATTAGAATATATGAATTCGTATGTATGTATGTATAGACCATAAATTTTGAAGTCTGACAACTGTTTCATTCATCTTCTAAGAAGGAAAATTGCAAAATTTCAAACAACAACAAAATTGTATAATTCAAGTAGAGACAATATGTAGGAAATCAAAATTTTTTATTTCATTAATTCATTGCAACATCATTTAACATAATATCAACATCAAAATATGAGAAAAAAGGGCAAAAGAAAGAAGCTTTCATCTAACAAAATTCCTAATCATGAGAGATTCCTTGCAATAAACTCTAACTAGAACTACAACTACACAGACATAGAAATTAAATCCTAAACTAAGGGGATGATGGGAATGATCAAGTTGTTGGCCTCTATGTTCATCCTCTCGACGATTTCCCATAAAAAATGGGCGATACACTGGAGTTCCCATTAGAGATTCTCTCTGTCCTGACCCAAACCATAGAAGAGACGGTCTAGATCATTGTGATAGAAGAGGAGGTCATGGTAACGTTGGGAACGCATTCTCCTTAGTGGTCTGAGTGTGATTCTCGACGACACCTACTGGTATTTCACAATTTTTTGGGTTAAAAAGAAAATAAATATTGTGTAGAGTAGATAGAGATTTATATAGACCAAAATAGAATACCTTTGGTCTTCCCTCCCAATGGTTGGTCGACGCGTGGATGAACGAAATTCGAGTAGGTAGTGTATACCCAATCGACATAGTGTATGAGTAGACGTGTATCAACTTTTTTGATGCGTTATAAATCCCTGATTTTTCTTTTATTCGATCGAACCATTAGAGTTTTCAATAGACTTAAAATAAGATCGATAATAAACTTAGCGGTATATAAAGAATACACCCAATAGACTGGACACACAATATATGCTATAACTTTAACGATTATTACTAGACACAACAAAATTAATAAACCTGATATTAATTAGACCATTGCAGGGTTGTCAAAATGTATACATTGTCAAAATGACTTACAAAAACAAAGTGGTACAAGTCTATCTAAGATTTGTTGTTATTGCATGTGGCTCTCTTATATCTAGATCGCTTGCACAGTGAACACTTGTTCCTCCTCTTGATCTTAAAAGCCTTGCCCATGTTCTTAACGCATTTTCTTTTCTTCCTTCCTAGCTTAGTGCCGACAAGGGCTGGAATAATATTCACGTCTAGCAATTCCTGTGGCACATTCCATTCAGACTCTAAAGGGACAACATTAATTGATACTTAATATGCAAGGAGGTACGCTTCGACTTTATATACGGACAAAGATTACTCGTAGATGCTCAAATCATAATCATCTCTGTACTTTGATCTCAAAGTGGCCATCGCATGAGCATAAGGTATTGTGACCAAGTCATACTTCCTGCAAGAACACGACCTTTTTCAGTAGGTTGACTTTGGCCATAGGACCTCTGCCAAACACACTGACTTGGTCATCGTATCCGTTTACGTTCTCATATAGAAAGAGTAGCCCTCGCTCATATTATATCTTGCTATCTTTTCGGTGGCAGACACAAATTTGTTATCCTTATAGTTGAGGAATATGCATGTCTCTCTCTAAATTTATCACCAACCCTCTTAGCAATCGAATTGAATATGGATGTCACGGGGTACTCCCTTTCGGCTATCAACATAGCATTGATCGACTAAAAAATATTTGTGGCCATCACATCATACCTATTTCCGGGGAAATATGCCCTTCTCCACTTCTCAAAACTAAGGTCATGCTCGAGGAAAAAGGCTACCTCAAGACAATAGTTCTTGAATTCCTCAAAATGATCGCTAAACTCCTCAAAAGAATATGTCTTTGCTTCATGGTAGAATATATAGATGTAATATCTACATTGGTGATTTACCTAGAGATTTTCACCTAGGCTCCTCATGCAATACTCGTGATGAGCATGATTGTAAGCCCACATAATGTCATTGGCTATGCTCTTGTGCATATAGAAGATAAAACACAAATCTAATCCATTGACCAGTATAGATTTTAGCTTCTTGAAGAAGAACGTCCAAGACGCATCGTTCTCCTTGTCAACGATGCAAAAGGCAATGGGATAAACACGGTTCTCTGTATCCTGTGCAATCGCACTTAGCAGCACACCCTCGTACTTACCGTGTAAGTGAGTGTCGTCAACCGCAATAACCTTTTTCATATGGGAGAATCCCCTAGTGCAAGAGCCCAAGGCTAAAAAATAGTACACAGACCTACAATTATCCATTTTCACAATGATGGAATAGGTAGAGCCAACATTAAGAGCGTTTATTGTGTAGGAAAAAGCCAGCAGACAGGAACACCCGTGCTCCGATTTCCTCAAACCATTTGCTTGGTGATCACACCCTTCATCCAATATTTCCAATAGTTTGGTCTACTGTTAAAGTTCTTGAAAATAATCTTTTGAATCTCTGTAGTGTTCGTACCCTTGCCATCGCGATATAAATTCACACAGAGCGATGCAATGACTTTAGCCGTGATTTTTTATGGCTTCGCATGGAATATCCGACACCGCAAGTGCAATCGCCAATGTATTTGTAGTTAAGAAATATGTCTGTGCATTCATACTTCCTCACCTGCAACATCCACGAGCAACTAGGAGAAACGCATTTCGCCTTGAAATATTTGCTATAAATCTTCAACGTACCATAATCAAAAGACTATTTCACCGATGCTACATCCAACAACAATTTTAGATCCTTCTTGTTGTTAAATGTTTGATCTATATGAAAATTAGTTCTATTGGAAAAGGTGTGGTTTGATTGTGATCCCAATCCGCACTATCTCTCTATTCTTGAAAGAATTTGGGATCTTTCGATTTCACTGAATGATCTTCCTTATCCATTGGATAAACATCCTAACTCTCATCTTTAAATGAATCATATTCATCGATTTCCAAGTGTGGTGGCAGGATTGTTGAAGACCCCGCAATGACCCTCAGTAATAGCCTAGAGCCATCAGCAGCAACATCTAACATATAGAAGGACATCTGCCGATCATTTTTTATAAATGTGGGATGTATTTTCCCCCACTCATTCATTAGATAACTAATCACAACGTCGTTTGGATTGTAATCTAATTCTCCACTCTCAATTACACTTCAAACCATGTCGTCGTACGAACCATTGCGACGAATCGGGATAGACACTGTCTCCTAACTAGATGATTCCCAATTTTAATATTTGGGAGCCTTCTACCACACACCCATATAATCACCACCAATAATAATTACTTCAGATAATATCATTATAGACCATACTAATCGATAATAGATTAAGGTATTGGTCTATAACTGATCGATGACTAATATGAAAATCTCCAAATAAAAATGTGAATGAATGAATTTGGATATAATCGATGCCCTCCTAGCCCCGAGATGGAGAAATATATATGTAGGGATTCTAAACTACTAAAATATATTTAATGACGAGGTATTGAGTGAATTTGGAAAGCTTTTCAAGCTAGTAAAAATGGTGAAAAAATATCTTTTGCAATTTTTCAAAAAAGATGGAACAAAAATGAAGGAAATGGCCTAGTATGGAGATTTTAACTTATGATGAGGAAGATTTCACCGAAAAAGTTGCCGAATCGAAAAAAGTTGCTGAAAATAGGAGCTTTTGGTGGCTTCTTGGATAATTTTTTTAATTAAAAATAGGAAAATATGAAAATGGAGGGAAATGTTAGATATTTGTTGGATGGGGTGGGGGAACTAAAGTATAAAGTTAAAAACTTGTGTGGTAGGTTTGGATGGTCAAACTGATGACATCATAAATGTGGGCATACACTATATTTTTTGAAACTTGACACTAAATGTTACATTTAGTTTTCTAAGTTTCCATTTTGCAAAAAGTCCCCAGAGACTCAAAGGTGTTATTATAACTAAAGTAGTTAAGGAGTCCTTTGGTGTATGGATAAGGGATAAATAGTCCCGGGATAAAATGAAGGACTATTTTATTCTATGTTTGGTGTGAGCTATTAGTTAGTACCGGGTTTCTTTATCCCGCCATTTACACCATAGTAATGGGATAAGTTATCCCATATACATGGTGGGATAACTAATCCCAAAATAACTAATCTCGGGATTAATTATTTCGGGATAACTCTTTCCCAACCAAACAACAACTGGCAGAGGAATCTTTACATTAGAAATGCAAAAGAAAAAGAATAAACATACATACAAATATATTGAATACTACATCAAATAATTAATGACGAGTCCGTATTTTTTATATTAAAAGGGAATAGAAGAAACTTTTTTTGATAACTTAATAATAATAGAAAAATTGGTGTGAATCGATTCTTTTTATCCCTCTTTATCCCCAGAAAACTCTTGGATGAGGTATAAAACTTCAATCCAACATGTCTATGTTCACACAGTTAACTATACCAATACTTGTCGCGCCGTACCTTCACAAGTAATCCTATCACCCAAACTGATACAAAAAGAGAAAAAGACAGAAATATTCCAAGGTAAGGCTTCTAATACAAAGTCAAGTCATACAAGTAATCATAATAAATCGGAAAAAACTTATCCAAAATATCGATCATGCCTAAAACCAGGTGTCAATAGTGTAAGAACTACTAATACAACCCAAGAGTCAAATACATCAGAAAAATAACCATAGGAGAATAATATCTGTCTCAGAATACTAATAAAGATGTAATTACTATAGAAAGATAGAAGTGAACTTCGAAGGCATGAATGTCCAACTGCTACCTTAGAATCTCCAATAATTGCTTGAGTCAATCAAGTTGAGGTACACTCGAGCTAGGACCTGCACCAAAAGGGCTCAGTAGGCATGAGTACGGTCCACTTGTACTCAGTAAGTATCATAGGACGATCAAGCAAAGTAGTAAATAAAGCATACAAAATATACACTAAGGGCACATCACCTGCAATCAGAAAATGTCCCACAACAGTAGCCCATACCGATTGCACTAACAGTTCTAATATATCACATATATTATAACATCATACTAAGATAGAACACAAGTATGCATTATATCATATATAAGTAGAACAAGGGGGACATGCATATACAAGCTTAACAAATACAAGTAAAAGAAATTAAGACAATTACAAAAATAGCAAGTCAATATGGCAATACAACACAATATAAACACAAGAAAGTAAGTGTAATAATGTATATGATGATGATGACGATGATGAAAATGATGATAATGCATGAGTTCGTCACACAACCTCTGAAATCGCCGCACAATCTCTGTATACACCTACGGAGACAAGCCTCCCAACGCAGGACCCATGGGGGGTTCGTCAACCCGTATACAATCCACATATATCATATCTCTTTTCCGGAATATCCCTCGGAAAGGGTTTTATATGGTGTTATAATATCGCCTCCTCGGTACATCTCTCGGGGAGGGTTTTTAAGAAGGTGTCTCCAGTGGTACTCAAGTATTGCCATGGTGGTATCAATGTTTCATAAATAAGTATGGTATGAGGATGTAATGCTCAGAACCAATCACAATGATTATTTTCACAACCAACCACATGATATATTTTCACAACCAACCACAATGATACACTTCCACAACCATGTGAGCCAATATTCACTCATTATTTTTGTTTCATATATGAATTTTCACATGTCTCATATGTCAATAAAGTATGAATATAATCACAATACACCAATGGTAACACATTAAACATTTTAACAACAAAATATAATTATTCACATGTATTCAAGGCTATCAATATCACATAGGACCCCACACGGTCACACATATCACATTATATCTCAATTTTGATAATTACATCACATATAGGCCCCACACGGGCACAACACATAGATAGTCATCTTTCATGATTAATTACCACCCTTAACATGCATTTTGTATCATCATTTACTACCCAGCTCTGTCTGAAAGAGTTAAGCCATAACCTACCTCAAAAGTTAAAACTGATATGCTACATTTCGAACCCACGACCTTACTTTCCACGAACGATTCCGAACTCCACTAAATATATCAAATATAAAATATACTCATCAAAACAAAACCAACAACACCTATATTGACTACTTTTGGTTCAGGGTTAAAATGGACCCCCGGAGTGGGTTTCCAAAAAAAAAAAGGCAAAATTGAAACTTTACTTCAAGAACGCGCTCCCCATATTTTTAGGAACCTACAGCTGAAAACCCAAGTCAAATTGATTCAAAAACGAGGTTCAAGTCAAAGAAAAATCATTTTTAATCTTTACCAGGTAAAATCTTCGAAATTCAGGTTAAAATAAAGAATCGGAGTTGTTTTGAATGCTAAATTGATGAAAAACTAGTAATTATAAGATAAAAATATTATTCAAATGAAGAGAAGTGAAATTGGGGTTTTAAAATCAAGTTCTGAGATCTTTGAGGTTTTGAGAAATTTATCAAGAAATTACTAAGAAAATGACGAATTCTTATCTTAAATCCATAATAAAATCAAGAAATAGATGTTAATTTAGTTTACCAAACTCCCACAAACTTTACTTTTAAGCTCCCACACTATTTTATGGTTTAACTCTTAAGAGGCAAGATGAAAATGAGCAAAATGGGCTAAAAGGAGGTGAAAACTGTTATAAACAATACAGTTTCTCTACACCAGCATTAAGCAAAAAAGCTGGTTTTTTTAAAGTCCAATTCGGACTTCGACAAGGTGCTTGGAATTTGTTCAGAGTTTGATATACACAAAAAAACTATTAAACCATACTAAATTCGACGTTCCGAATGCGATGGTGATATCATATTTTCAAAAAATATCATTTTCACAAAATTGACCCCCGAAATCCAAAATTATAATTTTTCAAACCGAGGATCGAAATGAGATTTAAAAGCCGTAAAATCATACCAAATATGCTAACACCCTAAAATTGACATTCTGGATCTGCTGGCAAAGTCGAATTTTTCATCTGAGGTCGTTTCGAACAAATGTGGGTGGTGGGTCCTACACCCATATTTTTAATTTTTTGACTATCCGATCAATAGGTTGAAATGAGCTCGGGTGCACCGGGACCTGAACCAAAGGTCTACCCAATCTAAAATTGATGTTTTGGAGATACTGGTACAGTCTGTTCGACCATCCATCATACGGATCAAAAGATATCCCCATAAGTCTAAAATAAGGTTCTCGGAGCCATCAAAAACTACAATATCGTATAAATTGTACCAAAATGCATCGAAAACCATGTCAATCACTCCCACACCCCATAAATATCATAATGTAACTACGAAGAGGGGTAAAATTGCCGAATCACACAAAATCACAAATTTCACATATTTTATCAAATTTTTAGGTCGTTATATTTTAGGACAAAGATTAATATTATTTTGATAAAAATTTTCAATTAAAAAATATTAAATATTTGAATTTGAAAATACTAGGTTTTTTTAAAAAAAAAAGAATTTTCATTAGCTTAAAACTAGGAACCTAAAATTATCTTACTATTGATAAAATTATCTTTTTCAATGTCATAAAATATATTTAAATATTAAATAAAAGATAATGCTAATACTACTAACAATAATGATAATATTTTTGTATAAAAGACGTAGTAGCAACACTTCTAATTTTTTGAAAAATGGTAATAGTAGTGTAGTAGTGGTAATTGTAGTGGTGGGAACAACAATGACGACGATGACGAGAACAACAAAAACAGTATTTTAAAAAAAAAATAGCATAATAATAGTAATATTAGTGGTAGTAGTAATAATACTAGTTTTTTTATTACAGAAGTATAAAGTTTATTTTAATTAGTTTAAAGATAAAGATAAAGTTTGCTAAAAAAATATTTTATTTGAAATGTTTTATAACATTTTTTATATTTTTAAATTGAAATCATAAAGGAAAAAGATTATTTTTAGAGATATAAACTATTTAAAGTAGTCTTTAGATAAAAATAAATTTGCTGAAAATTAGTTTGTTGAATTGGTGTTAAATTTTAAATTTTTAATTACAAATGGAAGTTAGGATTCTTTTAACTTTTAAATTTAAAACAAACTCTATACTAGATAAATTTGAATTTGAATTTGAATTTGAATTAACTCTTTCTATATAAACTAAATGTTCTATCAAACTTCTCATTTCATTCTTTAAATTCTTTTGAACTTATTCTTCAATTATTCAATTAAACTCATTTGTTGCTTATACCACATTTATGGTTGGCAATATGCTTACATTAATAAATTTATACATAATTTGAATACTATTTAAACTTGATTTTAGATTATTTTATCATTATTTATAACAATTTGTGTTATTTTTTGTTATTGAATTTCTATCATGGATAAAAAAGCTATAAATCATGCATATGACATGTTTCAAAATTATGTCTGTTGTTTATACTTGATTTCACTTATTAATTTTTTTATCATTTACAATTAACATTATATTTATATTTTGTCATAAATGTAACTAAAGAATTTAAAATATTCGAAGATCTAATGTATATTAACATCACAAAAGTGTGAAATAATATTTTAAAATTAACAAATATAAAGTTTTCAAAAAATTTGATGTATATAAACATCACAAAAGTGTGAAATAAATATTTTAAAAAGTTTAAAAATTAACATATATAATAAAAAAAACTATTTATAAATCTTAAATAGAAGAGATGGGGGACAATAGAATAAGCAATATAATAAAGCAAAACATAAAACATAAAAGCTTTTGCAATTACATATTATTTTTACTCATATAAGATTTGATTAGAAGTGGGGGAAGGGG
>NC_061115.1:48260205-48270360 GCF_002878395.1 Capsicum annuum
TTTAGTCCTGGTTCTCAGGCAAGAAAATATATTCAGAAAGAATATATTTTCTTGCCTGAGAACCAGGACTAAAATCAATAAGTTGTGTCATCATGGTTAAACAGAATTGATGTCAAAATCCATTTCAGATGGGGTAGGATTTTCATTATCAAAATCTTGAACTATATTAGTTTTTGAGTTGATTTTTATCTTTTCTACACCTTTAGGTGTAGTATCCGAATCTGCAGAATTAATAGTATGCAAAGATGCCGCTCGATTCCTAGCTGGACCATACTGAGGTTCTATAGGAGAAATATGATGAATAGAAGGAAGTTTTGTGGTATTGAGAAAGAATGTCTATAGACAGGGCGATTACTATCAAATTGTAGACAAATTCGTCCATCTGGATTTTGAGTTACTTGAGTTAACTCTGAATTAATCACATCGTCCGCCAATTGTTTTGGGGAAGTGACTGAATTTAAAATCCATGTTTGGGAGAAATCAATTTCATCCCATCTAATAGGTCTTCGGGTAGTGACCCTAGATTTTATAAAATTAGTTTCAATAAGCACAGTGCAATAAGAATTATCATCAATTAACTTACATCGAGAATTTAGAGTTGATAATAATCGATAGTATATGCGGTAAGATAATCCTATTAGTTCAGATCCAGGGGCATAATCATATCCATGAGTTTTCACATTTAAGGTTAAAACATGAAGAATATTTACATCAGTTAGAGATAATTGTAAATTTAGCTGAGTATTAAAATATACAGGACCATAAGCAAGAGTAGATTCAATAGATCCCATTAAGGATTTTCGAAAATTTAGATTTCTAACATCACGTAAAGCAGCTAAAAATGTTTCAGGGAGACCCTTTAGGGTTAAAGGTTGAAAGGCAATTTGTACTAAGCCAATATGCATATAATTATAATTACATTTAAAAATATCAATATCATGCTTATTTAGGAGTTGAATAGTCGGTTCATCAGCATTTAAAGCAAGAGATTGTTCAATTGTTTTAATAATTTGTTTATGTTTTATTTTATCAAAAAATCCATATTCATATATGGTTTTTAATTCAACTTTTGGAATTGTCCATTTATTCAGTAGATCCATATCTTGAGGTAAATCTACCTCTTCGAGTTTTGTACTTTTAGTAATAACTTCTTACATATCCATAGTTATAAAAGTCTTATATCTATGCTAAAAATCTTCAATACAGTTATGTTAACCTTGTCTCTGTGACTCCGTCTAGTAAGTTATGCTTCTCTAGCCCGTATTGTTGAGAAAAGGGCAAATTTCCGCACAATTAGAACTTCTAGACACACAGGTTTAACATAAGGTTATTAAATCTCTGACAGGCCCTATGTTTGGGTAAAAAAGTCCATACAGTTATAAAACTACTTAAGATTCTTTTAGTAATTCGAGAACATTTTCAGCAGTAAGAGTTTGAACATTTAAATCAAGATCTTCGAATTGTGCTTGAAGTTTATACATCATTTCATCACAATTACAAACATCATTATCACAGTCATTACATTTATTAACCTGATCGAGCTCACTATCAGAATTAGGTAATTCAAAATCATCTTCAGACGTAGAATCAGATTCGGAATCAGAGGTATATAATAAATTATAAACTTGGTCATGAACTTCTTCAGAAAGTCCTAAGGACTTGAGTTTTTGTAATTTGCAGTTTGGAGCTATATGACCATACTGGTTACACTTATAGTATTTAATTTTGGCTAAATCTCTTTTTGATCTATTTTTCGTGAATCTGGTAGACTTACGAAAGGATTTTCTAGTTTTACGTTCTTCCTTGGTTCTATGCCTAGAACGTTTATTTCTATAGGATTTATTAGTCGTGGAATATTTTTGGGGTTTTCGTACGAAGGGTTTATTCATACCAAATTGCTCACAAAAGTCTCCTAATTGGGATTTTTCTCTGAGTTTATCAAGCTTAATTTGTCTAGCTAATTTTAACTCGTTGCAAAGGGCTAAGCCTTCTTGAGTACAAGCTACAATAAGCTGACCATAAGTTTTTTCTGAATACTGGACTTCTCCATAAGATCCTCTAAGAGATTTTCTAACTCTTTCAGCAAATAAAGGTGGAAGGCCATCAATGAGTTTAGCTTTCCAATGGTCATACTTACTTTTGGGTAAATCCATAACCCTACTAAGAAAGGTATTTTTATACCATCTACATTCGCCTAAGTGTTTACATTTTAAACCATTAAGAAAGGTCCTAATGTTTTCATACTGATTAGTAAATCTTCGTCCAAAATGTTCAATAATTGTAAGCATAAGGGTATAGATAGCATCTGAGCGTCCTGCCCGAAGAAGTCGGCCTAGATTATCTTTCCCGAGTTTATCATTGGTGGCATTAAAAATAGCCTCGCCTTTATCATCGTCCAAGAAATTATCCCACCAGCCTCGAAGTTGGCCAGTAAATTCCGCAACAATCATTTTACAAATTGTTGGGTTGGTGCGCTTGGCCCGATTTTCTGGCGAAGCAGTGGCTGTGGCAATAGTAGCATACATGGACATACGATGGATAAGAATAGAGATTTGTCGGTCAGATAATCCGTCAATATTCCATTCATAAATGGTTTCTCCACTATAAGAAGTATTTGTCTGATTCCATTCCCTTTCCTCTATTAGAACATCTTGAGGAGTTGGGCGTGGATAATATCCAGTAGACATATGGGGAATATTAGTGTATTTCTTTCCCGGTTGTTTCTTAATCATACCTTTTAGCTTATTTAGCTCGGAAGAGATTACATCTCCAGTATTTTGAGTAGACTCAATATTATCAATAAAATTAGACTCAAGATTTTGTACAAAATCATCAGAAATATTAAGAGGTTGAATGTTTAAACGAGAGAATTTTTTATCTAAGAGTTTCTCTAATTGGTCTAATTGAGAAACTTTTTCAAATCCTTCTATTTCAGGAGGTCTTTGAATACAAGGTTTTGATAAAATATATCAGTATGAATGGAATGTCATGCCATTTGGTTTAAAGAATGCTCCTTCCATAATAATAATAATAATAATAATTATAATAATAATAATAATAATAATAATAATAATAATAATAATAATAATAATAATAACTACGCGTTCCTTACACCCAATTACCTCCACTAATAAAATTATTGTTTGTTTAGCTAGGAGTGAGTAGGGGTGTGCATCGGTCGATTCGGTTCGATTTTATATATTATCGGTTTTCGATTTTTAAATATGCTAAACTAATAACCAAACTAATAAGATATTTTTTATTAGTTTTTGATTTATTAGTTTTTAGTCCTTAACGGTTCGGTTTTCGATTGGACCGATAAGAAAATACTCATAAAATAGAAATAAGTGTAACTAACATGAAAAAAATTAAATCTTAGTTGCAACCAAAAATCCTACATGATATGTTTTAATATACAAGAACCTTCAAATTTGAACTAAATATTGTTAGGAGAAATTAAGAGTTTGTATAATTGAAATAATATGTTTGTTAATTTGTAGAAATTAAAGAGAAATTAAGAGAAAAATATAATAAGTCATATATATATATATATATATATATATAGAGAGAGAGAGAGAGAGATATAGATATAGATATAGATATAGGGTTATCGATTTACCCAATAACCCAATAAGAAAAAATCAAAACGAACCAATAACCCAATAATTTTTTTTATAAAGCCATTACAAAACCGCTAACCCAATAACAATAAACCAATAACATTGTTATCGGTTCGATTTATCGGTCGGTTCGATTTTTGCACACCCCTAGGTGTGATTATTCCCTTTTTATAGAATATTCTCCTCTTTAACAGCAACTAAAATTTTTGCTCTTCTTTATTTTTATATTATATTTATCTAATCATGTGTTGATTTTCTTATATGATATTTGAATTTGAATTTAAATTTAAATGAAATTTGAGTTGGAATAAATTTCTAACTTCTTAACCTATCTATATATATAGGTGGAGCTAGGATTTCAAGTAAAGGAGTTCAATATTCAAAGAAAACTAAATCGAAGGGGGTTCAACACCTACTATAACCACATAAAAAATAATTTTAATCATGTATAAATAATATATTTTTCTGTAAAAGGGGGTTCAGATGAACCCCCTAAAGAGGGTTGGCTCCGCCTCTCTCTCTCTCTCTCTCTCTCTCTCTCTCTCTCTATCTATCTATCTATATATATATATATATATATATATATATATATATATATATACATGCACACACACACTTCTATACTGATATATAATACTCCCTCCGTCCCATTTTATGTGTATCATTTCCTTTTTAGTCTATCCCAAAAAGAATGTCATCTTTCCTTATTAGGTAACTATTTAAAAATAAAATTTCACTTTTATCCTTATTGGTCCCACTTAAATTTAAAAAAAAAAAAATGGAGCACACTTTTTAATAAAGTACAATTTGATAAATATTACCAAGTTTTTTCTTATTTCTTAAACTCCGTGCCCAGTCAAACAGCGATACATAAAATGGGACGGAGGGAGTATTAGACTTCCTTCTCCTTCTTTATTATTGATCATTACATTTATTCTAGTTTAACGTTTAAAATTTTTCTTTTTATAGATGAATGATGGTGCTATTACAGACTAATCTATTTTCACTTTATCCAAGCTTGAATACAAGTAAGTAATATTTTTCTGTTCGTTTGATTTCTGATTAAAATAAATTTAATTGCATAAATGAAAAATAAAATCACCTGTAATTGGGAAGTTAAGTTGATTCTTTTAAATTACTAACTTTTGTTATTATTTTTATATAATTAGTTTAAAAAGATAAATGCTCATATTGTTTTGTATGTTGCTGTTTTATGTGATGATTTAATTATTCAATATGAAATTGCGAGATTTCTTACATATTTCAGGATTAACAATAAAATGTATTAAATTCAAAACATCAATCAAATTTGATGTTATTCACAATATTAAATCAATATATACATATATATATATACATATATATATATATATATAAAGGAGACTCTAAGCCTATTCTATATGGCATGTCCTAGAGGCCTCCAATGCTATTTATCTTTTTTGTGATTTTTTTTAGTCATTTTTTAATTTTAAAAGATTAAAAACTCCCACATCTTCATCTTTATCAAACCTTTTATCTTCAAACGTCTAATTATTTAATGTGGATATCTCTATACATACTTCATCAAGTAGTTGCATTTGTCATTTATTTGATGCTGGTAAGTTTCTTCACAAATTTTATTTTCTCTTGTTATATTTGATGAAATTGAAAACTTTTTCATTTTGTTGCTACCATTATATCTTTTTCGATACCAACATGGGTTGTGGTGCAGCGGACAGGGCTGCTCCATCCTTAACCATTGGTAGATGATTTGACCCTAGGCATGGAGAAAACTCTGTTGGGAGCGCTACCCCCGAATGGAGCCCTACCCGGTGCAAATTCGGATTAGGTGGGCTCCAATGCGGGTACCGAACACCGGATGGAAAACCAAAAAAAAAGTATATCCTTTTCGGTGGTTTTGTGATAACAGGTATGTAACTTTTTATGTTTCTTTGCTTAATTCATAAATAAGTCTTCTGCATGATATTTTGTAAATGTATAGAAAATATTGATGAATTATTAATATTGTTTGCAAACAATGCTATATTTCGTTAATATTAGTGTCAATTGTCATTCCAGTGTATTATTATTTGATTCATACGAAAATATGCACCTTCATCAGAAGTTAGGTCATAACATGTAGTTAAGCTCACGTTCATGACAAACAAAATATTGGAAATCATTAACCAAAGTTATAGTAGTAGCGAAACGAAAAAAAAAAGTGGATTATCTTAACATGAGTAATCCTACTAATATCCATACGTTTTGGTTCTGCACAATATGGCATAAGCACATAAATTCTTACTATTTATGTCATCCTTTTGTATTCTATAGGTGATGTTTTGATAGTCTGTCTTTATATAGATTTATTCAGAATCAGACATAACATGCAAATAAAAAATTGTAAGAAAAAAAAATTCAGGGCCAACATATACAGTGGTATATGTCAAAGACATTGCAAAAGTTGTTCTTACACACTAAAGTTGTTTAGCCACAATGAGCCATTCATTGCTAGCTTGGATTAATCACAATTACGTTCATTATTTGAATTTTCTTCACAACATTTTTTTGGTGAGGTTTTTGCTAATAACTTTTCTCTTCAAATTTTATATAAGGAAAGGATTATTAATTGAAAATTAAGTGGACTCCTAAGGTAGGAATTTTCTTTTTTCATTTTATCCTCTCTTGTTTCTTACTTTTAATATAGTACTATAAAACCCCTCAAATTCTCTGCTAATTAAGAAATTCAAAACAACTCACTTGTATTTTATTTGAAAGCTAAAAAGTCTTCGGCTAATCTACTCATTTTTAATTCGAGAATTATTCTTTGATTTTAAAGTATGATCAAGACAATTATGGATAAATGTGGTATTTATTAGATATAGTTTAATATATAATAAATGTGATATTCAATTAAAATGTAAATTACTATTAATTTTATTAAATAAAAAAAAAACAGTCAATTGTAGGAGTATATATATATATATATATATATATGAGAGAGAGAGTCCTTTCATCGAAAGTGAAGTTAAATACTAATTAGACAAATTCTCTAAAAATATATGAATCAACTAAAATATATGCAAATCGTGATGGTTATATGTGAGATGGTATGATGAGGGCAAATCATTGACTACAAAATAAAATAAATTATTTTGCACTTCTTAATTAATCATCTTATGTGCATCTTATTGTATCTAAATCAAAACACATCGAAGGAAAACAAATAAGAAAAAATTGAAGGGGAATGTTAGTAACACTAGGAATATGTTAAATTCAGGTAATTAGACTCAATTTTTATAGCCACGTGTTGTAAAAGATGTAACTAAATAATATCGTATTCTTTAATACATACACTGATATATATTTGATTGAATATAGAAAATTTGTAGAGGCTAATTCTAATCCAATGATAGAATATTTAACAACAAGTATTTAATTAATAACAAAAGTTATTACAAACGGTTTATTATTGACAAAGAAGGTGAGGAGGAAAGACATAAATAAGAAATAAAAAAAGGAAAAAAAGAAAAGGGAAAGGGAAAGGTCTAAGAAGGATGCAAAATCCTTTTGATTCAAAGTTCAGTTTAATATGTTAGTTTTCTCATGTTGTGTGACTTTAATTTTTCTTCTCTCTAAATGGTACATCAACATTGAAAGTTTTGATGTAATAAGAAAAAGAGTGAAATACTTATAGTACAGATTTAAGTAATTTATACACACATTAAATATCGCACATATAAGTAGATACAACAAACTGCATAAAACTTATATTAAAATCTATAATCTATATCTATAATCTATATCTATATCTATAATATATTAAAAATGTGAAGCCCCTTAGAATCGTGATTTGAACTTTTTGCCCTTCATTAAAATACTCCTCAATAGACAAAATCGTCTTTTCACTATTTTTTAAAAATAATTATTATTCAAATATTTAGAATATAAAAGGAAAAAAGAAATAAGGAAGAATCTCATACCAAAAAGGAATTAAATATAATGTTAAAACTTTTCGTTAGCAACTTTTTAAGGAAAACCCGATTTATGGAAAGGAAAAAATTAAGAACCAAAATTTATATATGAAAAAAATCATATGGCATGTTTTTAAGGAAAAAATCTTAGGAACCAACAACTTTTTAGGGAAAACCCTATTTTTGGAAAGGAAAAAAAAAAATAAGAACCAAAATTTATATACATAAAAAAAAACGTATGGGAGGTTTTTAAGGAAAAGCTTTTAGGAATCAATGTGTATGTATATATATATATATATATATATATATATATATATATATATATATATATATTTACTAGCCAACTTACGCCGTGCTACGCACGACCTAATGTTGATCCTTAAAAATTTTACGTTATGTATAATTCTATCATTTAATTAAAAGCTTTATTTGTTTGGTTGATAAATTCTAAGTTAGACATATATTATAGATTGATCAAATTTGCATAACGATATTTTAAGTTATCCAAATTTTTGTGACATTGATAGTCAATTATATTTTTTAAATAATTTAAGTTCTTAATTATTGCGATTTATAATATTTTTTTCTATTCTACTAATTAGAAGTGACATAGTAAAATTATTATAAAAAATGCTTATGAATTTGTTTTTAAGTGGCTCCATATAAGACGCCATGTTAATTTAAAACATTCAAAATTAATTTATCATTTTATGTCTATTTTACTTTATTTTATTAAATATTATTAATTTTTTAGTACTTAAATGACTTATAATAATTAAGTATGGGTAATTTAGTAAAACTACGATTGAAGTAGTTGAAACAATCATGTTATAAATATCTATTTTAGTTTTTTTATTAAATATTATTAATTTTTTAATACATAAATGACTTATAATAATTACTTAGGGGTAATATCGTAAAATCACGATTGAAACAGCTGAGGCAGGCATGTCGAACATGAGCAGCCTGCCTCAGCTACTTATTGTGACTTCTTATATATGATACTAATAATATAATTTTCTTTAATGCTTAAATAACCATAATAAGTCATTAGGGATGATATAGTAAAATCACGATTGGAGCCGCGAAGCTGACATGTATTAAAAGTGATATAGCATAATAACTATAAAAAATTACTTTGAAAATAATCTAAGTGAGCCTCATATAAGACGTCAATCTAATTTAAAACATCAAGAGTCAATTTATTATTTTATGTCTATTTCATTTTTTATTAAATATTATTAATTTTTTAATACTTAGATGACTTATAATAATTAATTAGGGGTGATATGGTAAATTACGATTGAAGCAATTGAAAAAGACATGTCAAAAATGTTTATTTTACTTATTTATATTAAATATTATTAATTTTCTAATACGTAAATAACTTACAATATTAATTAAGGGTAATACAGTAAAAACACGATTGTAGCAGCTGAAGTAGGCATGCCGACCTACTGCCTGCTTAAGCATAAAACTCCCTCTTATATATAACTATTCAATATAAGTGGTATAATGCTTAGATGACCATAATAATTAATAAGGGGTGATATAATAAAATCGTGATTGAAGCAGCGCAGTAGACATATATTGAATGAATTATAATAACTAATTAGAAGTGATATAACAAAATTAATATAAGAAAATACTTTTGAAAAAATTAAGTGGATCTCATATAAGACGTGAAGTTAATTTAATATTAAATATTATTAATTTTTTAAAACTTAAATGACTTTATAATAACTTTTTAATATTAATTTTTAATACTTAGATGACTCATAATAATTAATTAGGGGTGATATAGTAAATTACGTTGAACCAACTAAAACAGACATGTCAAAAATTTTGTCTTTTTTTATTAAATATTATTATTTTTTAATACGTAAATGACTTATAATAATTAATTAGAGGTGATACACTAAAATTACGATTGAAGCAGCTAAATTTTTTTTTTGAATAATAATAAGTGAAACTTTGAGGAACTTATTAGTCATTTTGAAACTATTCTTTTATTAAATATTATTAATATTATAATACTTAAATGAAATAATTTATAATAATTAATTAGGGATGATATAGTAAAATTACGTTTGAAGCAGCTGAAGCAGCCAGGACGACCCCAAGCTGCTCAACATTGCCGCTTCTATTATAGAGTAATATATATATATATATATATATATATATATATATAATCTGTATAAAGTGTGAAAGGCGTTAGAAATGTCGTTTGAACTTTTTGCCCTTCATTAAAAGACTTCTCGTTAGACAAAATAGTCTTTTGGCTATTTTTCTTCAAGTTATTGTATTATTATCTTTATAATATATAATATTAACTTTAATAAATATATTTAAAAATTCGTTTTTCAATTACATTATAGGTTGATTTTGGTTAGAACTTATCTATAATAACCAAAATCTTCTAGGAATCCTACAAATTCTTCAACTTTCAACGAAATTAAAATATTTTTTTCATGAAATAAAAAATACAAACAGACTGCCCTAAAAACGTAAATTGCGGAGAAATAAAAATAAAATCAAACTCTACTAGAATTCCTATAAAATCTCCAACTTTCAACAAAGTC